>NC_080720.1:4685851-4720851 GCF_019097595.1 Hemibagrus wyckioides
TACACACAACACAATGTTTCTGTGATAGAAATAGCAAGTACATAAAATAGACATTAGTTAGAGGACAGTAGGAAATAAAAAAAAAAACATCTCAAAGTGTTTTATTCCTCTTATAGCATGCTTATGTTTATTCATTCCAATGTTACTTCCGGTTCTTGTGTATGTTCCCTCACCGGCCTTTTCTTTTCCATCTCTCTGGAGAAAACTCCACCATGTCAAAGATTTTAAAATCCATCATACGAGTTCCTGAGTGTGTTGATGCTATGGAAGCAACATAGCTACACCGCACAAACCATAACATCGTGACTTATCAGATTCGAGAATCCGTCAGCGCTCGAACGTGTAAAATTCTGAGTAAAGCGAATGATAATACAATAGTAATGAGGAATTGTTTATTTTGGTCAGTGAACGTAGAACAAAATGTCTCGCTTGCTTTAACAGCTGATGACGTGACTAGCGCTACCATCGTGGGACGACCATGCTACCATTTGGCCGACGCCCAGTTTTTATCTGGGCAATTGAGGGTTAAGGGCCTTGGTCAGGGGCCCAGCAGTGGCAGATTGGTGGACCTGGGATTTCCAGTTAGTAGCCCAACACCTTCACCACTTCGCTACCACCTCCCCCACCAGTTCAGTCACAGTGCTGTTAGTGTGGATGGGAACTAGCTGGTGTATAAGAGTAATGAATAAGAATAATGATCTCGATAATCAGAAACCATGGCGAAAATAATCAGGTGTGTAATGAAGACCTGCAAATTTATAAAAGCTAAATGAAGGCATTTAGAAATTTAAGGATTAGCTTAAATTTGAAAATTCATTATTTACATTATTTAAATATTTTAATTAATATTAGAATATTTCACTCTGAGAGAGACTGGACTGTGTTTGATCATTTAGATTAGAGGACTTGAAACGACCCCGTCTCTCTCTCTCTCTCTCTCCCTCTCTCTTTCTCTTTCTCTCTCTCTGTCTGTCTGTCTCTCTCTCTCTCTCTTTCTCTCTCTCATTCTCTGTCTGTCTCTCTCTCTGTCTGTCTGTCTGTGTGTGTCTCTCTCTCTCTTTCTCTGTCTTTCTCCTTGTCTGTCTGTCTGTCTCTCTCTCTCTCTCTCTCTCTCTCTCTCTCTCTTTCAATCTCTCTGTTTCACTGTCACTCTGTTTGTTCTAAAAATATTGCAAGTGCCACAGTGATGTCATAGGCCATAAAGACTGACCGCACCTCTGGTTTGTTTGTGTGTGTGTGTATGTGTGTGTGTGAGACAGACACACCCTTCTCTGTGACGTTCCTTTCACCCTGCCTGCCTGTCTGACCCGTATTTGAGTGAACTCAGCTGATTTGATAAGAAATTCTTAATAAAGGCATTTATCAGCTGCAGTAATATTTACACACCTTACCATCATACTGTTCCATGACACCGTGACACACTGCCTCACAGCTCCAGCATCCCTGTGTGTTTCCTCTGGGTTCTCCGGTTTCCTCCCAGCTTCTAAAAACAGGGCAGCAGGTGGATTGGCTATTAATTAAAGTGCGATTAACTACACTACACTTTATTATTATTATTACTACTACCATTACTATTCCATTAGTTTAGATTACTAGTACTTATAGTAACAACTATTACTAATCTTATTACTACTTCTACTATTACTACAACTGCCACTATCAGTACTTCTAATTCATCTATTATTGTTACTAATGTTTCTACTAGTACTAGTGTTACTGTTACTGCTGCTAACCTTACTAGTATCACTACTCCTATCACTATTCCTATAGCTGCTACTACTTTTATTACTTTTACTAATGTTTACTTATTTAGTATACTACTTAGTATTTACTTTTGCTACTACTACAGTTAGTGTTATTATTTCTATGTCCACTAATATTTCCTTTATTATTATTACAGCTACTACCTTCACTATTACTATTTTTATGACTACTAGTAGTTATAGTAACTAATTTTATTACTGCATCTAACAGTATAATCACTACTGCTACTTTTATTACTTAAAATTCTATTACTCTATTACGGTTAGTAATGTTTCTACTAGTACTACTGTTACTCTTACTGCTGCTAATCTTACTAGTATTACTTCTCCTACTATGACTATTCTTACAGCTATTATTACTTTTACTACCACAACTGCAACTGCTGCTACCATTACTATTACTACTTTTATGACTACTAGTAGTTATAGTAACTAATTTTATTACTACTTCTACTATTACTATGACTACCAGTATCATTACTACTGCTACTTTTATTACTTCTAGTTCTGCTATTACGGTTAGTAAGGTTTCTTCTAGTACTACTATTACTGCTGCTAATCTTACTAGTATTACTACTCCTACTATGACTATTCCTGTAGCTAGTACTACTTTTACTTATTTAGTATACTTATTAGTAGATACTTTTGCTATTATTATAGTTATTTCTATGTCTACTATTATTTCCATTATTATTATTAGTACTGCGACTGCTACTACCATAACTATTCCTATTTTTATTACAACTAGTAGTTATATTAACTAATCTTGCTACTTTGACTTCCAGTATCACTACAAGTGCTACTTTTATTACTACTAGTTCTGCTATTACTGTTACTAATGTTTCTACTATTGTTACTATTACTGCTGCTAATCCTATTACTACTACTACTACCACTTCTACTATCATTAATATCACTAATGCTCCTAACATTTCTACTAATACTGCTATTAATACTATTATTACTATTAATAACAATAATAATACTTCTTCCGTTGATGCTTTAAAGCCATGCTGGAATTTTATAAGCAGGAGTGTATTTATGGGTGGGATTTTTTAGGGATGAGAGGGAAAGAGATCCGAATCCTGTTCAAGCCGACGCTGCTTCGTTGGAAAGGAATTAGCCGAGGCTTGTGTCTATGAAGGCGGCAAACCAAACGCGAAGGCAGCGTCCTGCGAGATCAGACGTGTAGCACTGCAGGGGTGTGAGACGCGAGACGAGGAATCGGCATGATGCGCTGCAGAGGAAGATTCCAGATGTCTGTCTAGAGGCTCTTGAGTTTGAAGGGTTTGGGACGGATGTAGACCGGAAGCGATGCCAAGGTTCTTCTGTAGCTTGGTCCATCTGCTCTTGAAAAGCAGCTCTATACAGATGACTTTGGGTTAGCGTACACCTGGGTGTCGTCGTCGTTGTCATCGTTGTCATGGTAACAGCGGGAACTGATTGTGAGGCACCCAAACTGTGTAATTAACACTACATAAAAGACGGGAGCGTGAGCAACACGAGCTGTCGTAGCAGTGGCGAGGTTGTGTTTACAGAAACATGAAATAAATATAGTACTCAGGATCCCTGTGTCGGTTTAATGTCCAGACGCGCACGCACACACACGCACACACACACGCACACACACGCGCACACACACGCACACACACACGCGCACGCACACACACACGCACACACACACGGCGGTGCTCTGTAACACAGCAGGAGCTGCAATGTCTTAAAATAAGCAGGGTGTGTTCTGTACGCCTTGTCCAAAACCTCACTGGGCATCTGTGTGCTGCTAGACACACACACACACACACACACACAGAACACTAATATGATGATTTTGGATATGTCTGTTGGCATGGACACACACACTCACACACTCTGTGACGAGCGGCTGTAATGACCTCACCCAGAGGAATTTTTGAGCATGACTTCCTGTGCAGCTCACACACACACACACACACACACACAAACCTCTTAGCTAGCCAGTAGAGACTGATTAGTTATTAATAGCATGTAACCTCTGGAACACTTACGAGGATTAAATGTTAGTTTCGTCACGTAATCGTGTATTAATTGTTTTGGAAAGCTTTAATCTGTGAGCTGAACGTGTTTCTCTTGATATGTCGGAGTTTCCAGTATCACCGCTTTGTAGCAGTAGGTTTTCCTCCACATGAAAGTCCTCAAGAAAGACAAGTTTACGCATGCTGGTTTCACTTGAACATGACAAGCTGTGTTTTTGTATAATTGTCGGTTTATTGTTGTGGAGTAAAGGGAGTACAACGCTTGTGGTGGTGCTGTTGTAGGAAAATAATCAACAACAGGATGCTGCGATGAAGCAACGTTACCGTTAGCATGTAATTATTTGTGCTATGTCCATCATCTATATATTTCTACAGTCTAAAAGTGTGTAAAAGCTTTACTGTTTAGATTGCTGTGCTAATGAATGGCTCTGTGTGTGTGTGTGTGTGTGTGTGTGCGCGCGCCAGTCTGTTCCTCCTGTCCTGTTGTCCAGTTTTTCTGGAATCTCAGGAATGTGTGTGTGTGTGTGTGTGTGTGAGAGAGAGAGAGACTCACATGAGTCCTGTTGAATGTGATCAAACCTGTTTTTTTACACACACTCCTTCCATGGTGAGACAAGTGAAACCTTCACACCCACAGAACAGTTATGTTTAATGGTACTCTCACCTTTCAGGTGATTCAGGGTGATACCGTGGGCGTGTCTGTATCACTGGGCGGAGGGGCTTTCGTTTAATTTTGATCAGCCAATTAGAGACAGATGTTGTGTGATGTCATCACCAGCCTTTCTTCAGGCTTAAGATAGAAGTATTGTAGTATTGTAGATGTAGTATAAAGTTTCTGTTACGTTATGACGTCGTGTGTGTGTGTGTGTGTGTGTGTGTGTGTGAGATGTTAAGTGGTGTTGTACATGACTTTAATTGTACAGACCGTTGCTGGACACTGTGTCAGTGATGAAACCTGTCATTTAGTTGAGGTTTTAGCAAAAGGCATGAGTAAGGGTTTTTTCCCCCGGTTACCATGACAACATGCTGCTCCCTGTGGCTGTGTCTGAAATCACATGAAACTGTGTTCTTAATGTAGAGTAGTGATGATTATAATTAACTCTCTCTCTGTCTCTCTCTCTCTCTCTCTCTCTCTCACTCTCTCTCTGTCTCTCTCTCTCTCTCTCTCTCTCTCTCTCTCACTCTCTCACTCTCTCTCTGTCTTTCTCTCTTTCTCTGTCTGTCTCTCTGTCTCTCTCTCTCTCTCTCTCTCTCTCTCTCTCTCTGTGTCTCTCTCACTCTCTCTCACTCTCTCTCTCTCTCTCTCTCTCTCTCTCACACAGAGGGACCCTGATTATCTGAAGCTGTGGTTGGAGATCTTCATCAGCTCGTACGATCGCAGTCTGGATGTGGACTTTGAGAAACAGCCGATCAGGTACGGCGGCCACTTATGGCACAACATGCTCATCCGGAGCAAAGAGGAAAACACACCGACTGTACCAACATTTACATCATCAATACATCCTCATCATTAACATCATCAATACATCCTCATCATTAACATCATCAATACATCCTCATCATTAACATCATCAATACATCCTCATCATTAACATCATCAATACATCCTCATCATTAACATCATCAATACATCCTCATCATTAACATCATCAATACATCCTCATCATTAACATCATCAATACATCAATTCTGCATGATGAGAAACAATCTTAAACAAACTAATGTATCAGATTTGAAGCAGACATGAGATTCTTTAGATAGCTTTATTCTTTCACCTCCATTAGCGTGGGTTAATAACCAAACTGGAATATCCCTGAAGCAACAGTAATAAGAGTGTTCTTTCTGTCACAGTCTTGTTTTGTGTCTGTTATCTGTGTGTGTCTGTGTGTGTGTCTGTGTGTGTGTGTGTGTGTGTGTGTGTGTGTCGGTGTGTGTGTGTGTGTGTGTAAGAGAGGGAGGGAGGGAGAGAGAGAGAGAGAGAGCAGGAGAGAAAGCGTTAGGAAAAGAACAGGATAAGTGTTAAGGGCAATAATGTGCTTCCTGGTGAGAGAGAGAGAGAGAGAGAGAGAGAGAGAGAGGGAGAGAAAGCGATAGGAAAAGAATAGGATAAGTGTTAAGGGCAATAATCTGCTTCCTAGTGAGAGAGTGTGGGACACAGAGAGAGAGAATGAGAGAGAGAGAGTTTTAAACTCTCACTGTTTAAATGCATTATGTAACACACACACACACATACACACACACAGACCTGCTAGCTCCAGCACATACCTATCCCATGCCTGATCATCGGCTTTATTAAATCCCTACATACTCTGTGTGTGTGACCAAAAGTATGTCCACCCCTGACCATCACACCCATATGTGCTTCTTCCCCAGAAGTTAGAAGACACAATTTGATAGACTGTCTTTGTTACAATGTCCTTTCCCTGGAACTAAGAGCCCCCCCCTGCTCTGGCATGAAAATGCTCCTGTGCACAGAGCACACAGCTCCATGAAGACATGGTGTGGACATGAAATGTGGACTGGAAGAAGTCCAGTGTCCTGCACTGAGCCCTGACTCTGACTCCTGACTCCTGACACCTTTTGGGATGAACTGGAACAACGACTGCAGCCAAGACCTCCTCACCTAGTGCTTTTATAGCTGAATGAACACATGCTCCAACATTTACTAGAGAAGAGAAATAAAGGAGAAGTGAAGTGAAGAGAGAAATAAAGGAAAAGAGAAGAGAAAATAAGAGAGACATAAAGGAGAAGAGAAAATAAGAGAGACATAAAGGAGAAGAGAAGAGAAAATAAGAGAGACATAAAGGAGAAGAGAGAAGAAAATAAGAGAGAAATAAAGGAGAAGAGAGAAGAAAATAAGAGAGAAATAAAGGAGAAGAGAAGAGAAAATATAAGAAGAGAAGAGAAATAAAGGAGAAGTGAAGGGAAGAGAAATAAAGGAGAAGACACAGCTAAAACCAGGACACTTCCTGCTCCCAATCTAATCACACGATGAATAAAAATATCACTCACCTCACGATAAAAGCGAAAGACCAACCGAGAATTTCTACACCGTTCCGAAAAGGGTTCGATTTTGGAGAAAATGTGGACAAAATATTTTAAAATGTCATCTTTATGATTAGAAATACAGACTTGTGTCCATTTCTATACACAGAGCTGCAGTCTTTACAGAATTTCTGACCAGAAATACTGACTTTAATCATGTCCAAAGTTCATCCTGTGTGTGTGTGTGTGTGTGTGTGTGTTTATATGTTTTATTTTTATACATACACTATATTGCCAAAAGTATTCGCTCACCCATCCAAATAATCAGAATCAGGTGTTCCAATCACTTCCATGGCCACAGGTGTATAAAATCAAGCACCTAGGCATGCAGACTGTTTTTACACACATTTGTGAAAGACTGGGTCGCTCTCAGGAGCTCAGTGAATTCCAGCGTGGAACTGTGATAGGATGCCACCTGTGCAACAAATCCAGTCGTGAAATTTCCTCACTCCTAAATATTCCACAGTCAACTGTCAGCTGTATTATAAGAACGTGGAAGTGTTTGGGAACGACAGCAACTCAGCCACGAAGTGGTAGGCCACGTAAACTGACGGAGCGGGGTCAGCGGATGCTGAGGCGCATAGTGCGAAGAGGTCACCAACTTTCTGCAGAGTCAATCGCTACAGACCTCCAAACTTCATGTGGCCTTCAGATTAGCTCAAGAACAGAGCGCAGAGAGCTTCATGGAATGGGTTTCCATGGCCGAGCAGCTGCATCCAAGCCATACATCACCAAGTGCAATGCAAAGCGTCGGATGCAGTGGTGTAAAGCACGCCGCCACTGGACTCTAGAGCAGTGGAGACGCGTTCTCTGGAGTGACGAATCGCGCTTCTCCATCTGGCAATCTGATGGACGAGTCTGGGTTTGGCGGTTGCCAGGAGAACGGTACTTGTCTGACTGCATTGTGCCAAGTGTAAAGTTTGGTGGAGGGGGGATTATGGTGTGGGGTTGTTTTTCAGGAGCTGGGCTTGGCCCCTTAGTTCCAGTGAAAGGAACTCTGAATGCTTCAGCATACCAAGACATTTTGGACAATTCCATGCTCCCAACTTTGTGGGAACAGTTTGGAGCTGGCCCCTTCCTCTTCCAACATGACTGTGCACCAGTGCACAAAGCAAGGTCCATAAAGACATGGATGACAGAGTCTGGTGTGGATGAACTTGACTGGCCTGCACAGAGTCCTGACCTCAACCCGATAGAACACCTTTGGGATGAATTAGAGTGGAGACTGAGAGCCAGGCCTTCTCGTCCAACATCAGTGTGTGACCTCACAAATGCGCTTCTGGAAGGATGGTCAAAAATTCCCATAAACACACTCCTAAACCTTGTGGACAGCCTTCCCAGAAGAGTTGAAGCTGTTATAGCTGCAAAGGGTGGACCGACGTCATATTGAACCCTATGGATTAGGAATGGGATGTCACTTAAGTTCATATGCGAGTCAAGGCAGGTGAGCGAATACTTTTGGCAATATAGTGTATGAAGAGATTTGATTCAGCGCCAGAATTGAAATCCCTAATCAGGATTATATTGTAGTCTCACCACTCCCGCCCGCTCATTCATGCACTTATCCAATCAGACAGTCATGTGACAGAAGCATAATAAACAGCATCACCCTGATACAGGTCAAAAGTCTTTTTAGTGTCACGCCCAACCTGAATAGCTGACCTTGGAATGGTTGCCGGGGCCATTGTGAGTATTTCAGAACCTGCATTATATCTTGGGACACACAGAGCGGTGCCAAAACAAACAAGCAATCAAAAGCAATCCAGTTCTTCAGGCAGAAACACCTTGATGTTTAGAGAGGTCAGAGGAGAACGGTCAGACCGGTTTGAGCTTCCAGGAAGGCTACAGTAACGCAAATAGTCACTCTGTACAGCCGTACCGAGCAGAAAAGCATCTTAAAACACGCCGATGAGCTACGAGAGCGGAAAAATGTGTCAGGTTCAAGCCAGGAACAGGAATCTGAAGCTGTACTGGAGACAGGATTTATTTTTTCTCTGTATAAAGTTTGACATGGACCAACTGATTTGGATAATTAGACGATTAAAGAAATGTCCAGGTGTTTGTTTTTCTAATACATAGACCATAAAAGTTCTAAATTAAATATCTGAATGTTTTAATTGCATAAGTATTCACCCCCTTTCTCAAAATCCTCTAAATTAGTTTCAGGTTCAGGCATAACATTATGACCACTGAGAGGTGAAGTGAATAAGACTGATGATCTCCTCATCATGGCACCTGTTAGTGGGTGGGATATATTAGGCAGCAAGTCAACATTTCGTCCTCAAAGTTCGTCCTCGAAGGGCCAGGGCAGCAAAAGTATTAGGCTGGTGGTGATAATGTTATGCCTGATCAGTGCATGTATGATAGCACATTTATGTGTGTGTGTGTAGGGTGGAGGAGGTGCCCCCGGTCCTGTCTCTGCTCCCTGATAACATCCTGCAGGTTTTGCGTGTTCAGCTGCTGCAGTGCGTTCAGAAAGCTTCGATCGGACTCGAGCAGGAACAGCAACACCTCGCTCTGCTGCTCCTCAAGTTCCTCATCATCATCTGCAGGTGACACACACACACACATATATCCAATTATAAACGCTCCAGAATATGGAGATATGTGTTTTCGTATGTACAACCAGACTAACAAGAGTGAGAAATAAATATTCATATTTCTTGCCTCTATTTTGCATGAGCAGCACATGGAAACTCTTCCGCCGTTTGAGATGAGGCCCACGCTGTAACACTAGATATTTACACATTGCTTCCTGTTAGCCATGGTATTAAAGTGGAGTGAATTACCCTGATACTGATCCCATTTTCCTACACTTTCACCAGTACACTGCCGTTCCATTACTCCCGTGGAATAGAAATGGACTTATGGGATATTTTTAGTATATCTGTATAAAGAAATGAATGATGTTCAGGCTGTGAGTCTGATATAAAGTGAGTCTGTTGGCTTTAGATGTGTGTTTTTCCCTCTGTTGGAGAACCTCACACAGAACGTTAGTGGTTGAAGATAAACACCTTCATATTGTAGATACTTATGAACAAGAACTCAGGGCGTCTCAGAAATGTGGTTGATATCAACATTTAGCTTAAAGATAGGAAGATTTTTTGGAACTTTTCCATGATTATATTGTCGCTAGCAGGCTAGATAAAAACAAACACTACAAATTCCTAAAGCTCTCAGTGTCTACTTTCATGTGAGCTTCATATTAACCCCCACTGTGTGTGTGTGAGACATGACAAAGACATTCAATGCTGAACACGGACACAACAAATTTTGGACCTCTGGTCATTATGGTCCTTCTGCCATACTGCATGCTCACCATGTTGGTGGATGAGGTAGCACAGAAACCGTGTGAGCTTCACTGTAAAGGTCAGCTTAAAGGCTGTGGCATTTACACGTCCTGTCGTTTGTGACCGCTGTCTTACATTCACACCATATTGTTACAAGTATGGATAATAATCATGTGGCACAGGAGAAGGTTAGGAGCTTTAACGGTAATGTTTAGGCTACTGGATTATGTATAATCACACCATTAACGCTGGTGAATTCTCAATTGTGATTGGTCGGAAAGTGTTTGTCTGTAATCT
Organism: Hemibagrus wyckioides; assembly: GCF_019097595.1. NCBI lineage: Eukaryota > Metazoa > Chordata > Actinopteri > Siluriformes > Bagridae > Hemibagrus > Hemibagrus wyckioides. Next base: position 4,696,262 of record NC_080720.1, read on the forward strand.
TCTGTAATGGCAGTACTGACCGCATCAGAGGTTTATATTAATGCACTCGTTCTAATAGGTTACAGCTTGCACAAGGACGCTCCATTGAAACAGATTTTTATTTATTTATTTATTTATTAAGAGACGTTTATTTTTAGATATTTGATACACCAGTGCACGTGAGGACATGATCAGTGAAAAAAGATAAAACATTGCCCTGTGCACTGTATTCTGGATGGTGGATGATTTCCCAGCATGCCTCAGTGCCAAGTGAACGCCATCTACTCTGCTTTTGCTCTGTATTAATAATTAATAATTTTGACAGAGTCACAGGTGCTTTCCTTCTTTCGCACACCTGCCGTGAGCACAGTGCACACACACACACACACACACACACAGACTTAGATACAGTGTATAACTCAATCTACATGATCAGGTGACTAACACTAGCCACCATCTGATAAACTCAATCAATCAATCAATCAATCAATTAAATAAATAAATACATAAAAATATAAATAAATAAGTTAATAAATTAATCAATAAATAGTGTATTTTTTTTTTAAACTAACTTACCAAAATATTTTATGTATGTATTAAATATTTTATTAAATCTTAAATCTATGCATACAGCAAGGTATGTAATTATTATTATTATTATTATTATTATTATTATTATTATTATTATTATTATTAACTATATCTATAACTGTATCTATATTACACACACACACACACATCACTTCTGTGTCCGAGAACTCGTCTATTATTCCTTGAATATTTAGAAAGCCAGAAATGTTCCATTACCTCACCATAACACACACACAAACACGCGCGCACACACACACACACACACACACACACACACATGCACTGTCTTCTTCACAAACACTCACGCTCTACTCCAGCTGTGTGTGTGTGTGTGTGTGTGAATTATGAACATGGCACTAAAATGAGTCTGAAACTAATGGCCTGTCATTGTGCAGCAGACTACATGACGCACACACACACACACACACGAGTGGATACAATGCTCTGATGTATGACAGATCTCTCCACTGAACTGGTGTGTGTGTGTGTGTGTGTGTCTGACAGGAACTTGTCTAATGTGGAAGAAATCGGCACCTGCTCCTACATCAATCAAATCATCACCATGACGACGCTCTACATCCAGCAGGTTTCTCTCTCTGTCTCTTTATCTCTCTTTCTCTCTCTTTCTCTCTCTCTTTTTCTTTGTCTCTCTCTCTCTCGCTCTCCCTCTCTCTCTCTCTCTCTCTCTCTCTCTCTCTTCCTCTTGTTCTTTTTCTCTGTCTATCTCTCCATAGTCATGTATAGGTGTGTTATACATGTTCCTGTATGAATCTGTCTGTCTCCCTGTAGCTGAAGAGTAAGACTAAAGAGAAGGAGCTGGTGGATCAGACGCAGGCTGAGGAGTTTGTGAGACATGCGCTGACTTTCTGCGAGTGTCTGTATGATCCATACCACAACTGGAGACACCGCATACATGGGTACATAACAACATAACTTACTTAACTCCATTAAACACCAGCATTCTCCATTAAACACCGACATTCTCCATTAAACTCCATCAGACACCAACACACACACACAGGTAAAACCCACCAATCAGATATTAGTCATAGGATTTAGTCAGTGATGTCATACTGTACTACCTCGTTTATAATCAGCTGGATTAGTGTGAAAATGAAAAATGAAAACTAGCTTTATTTTAAGGGGCATTTCCCAAGTTGCAAGTCCCATATCCCATGATCCCTCACTGCTCTGGGCTGTTAGTAGTTAGCACAGGCGTGTTATTTTTCCACAAACACGGAAACCCACATGTTTACTGACCCGTCCTGCGGCACAGGTGTTCTCAGTGTTCCAGTGTACACTATAGAGCTTCACGCTAATCCTACACACCTGTGTGTTATTATTCCGCTAATCAGCCCAACAACTTTGTAATCTGACACACACACACACACACACACACAGATTAAGCTGATTAAACACGCCGGACATATTTGTGGCCTAAACAAAAGATTTTCCCATTTGTGTTCCAAAATTCTGTCTGTCACATGACTGGTTTAAATGAACAGGAGCGTCACACTGATGATGTTGTCATACTGACTGATTTAACCTTCATTTGAATAATATTATTAGAAGAGTATGTTTTTGATTTTAATGTAGTGTGTGTGTGTGTGTGTGTGTTTGTGTAGGCAGCAGATCAGCACTGTGGAGAAGAGCAGACAGAAGTTTAAAGCGGCTCCTCTCACTGTTGAATTCGTTCCTTTTTTCTATCGTGAGTATCACTTTGCACCAACACTCCATCAAACCCCACACACTATGAAGCCCCTCAAATGCCAGCACACACCCCGAAACACCATGAATACAAGCTATTACAGACCCCCACAAACCACCTAACACCATCACACCTCATTTTGACTTTTGCTACAGGATACGCTGTACTTCTGCCAGCCAATCAGAACACAACATACTGCTCTCAGCCAATCAGAACACAACATACTGCTCTCAGCCAGTTAGAAAACACTATACTGCTCTCAGCCAATCAGGACACAACATACTGCTCTCAGCCAATCAGAACACAACATACTGCTCTCAGCTAATCAGAACACAACATACTGCTCTCAGCCAGTTAGAACACAACATACTGCTCTCAGCCAATTAGAAAACACTATACTGCTCTCAGCCAATCAGAACACAACATACTGCTCTCAGCCAATCAGAACACAACATACTGCTCTCAGCCAATCAGAACACAACATACTGCTCTCAGCCAGTTAGAAAACACTATACTGCTCTCAGCCAATCAGAACACAACATACTGCTCTTAGCCAATTAGAACACACTGTACTGTTCTTAGCCAATCAGAACACATATTGCTCTTATCCAAACAGAACACTGTACTGCTCTCATCCAATCACAACACATTGTACTGCTGTCATCCAATCAAAACCCAGTGTACTGTTTTTAGCCAGTCAGAACAAATTCTTCTGCTCTTAGCTAATCAGAACATAGTATTACTCTCAGCCAATGAGAACACAGTGTACTCATTTCAGCCAATCAGAAGACATTGTATTGCTCTCAGCCAATCAGAACAAATTGTGCTAGACAAGTGTTTGATAACAGAATTTGTCTGTCCTCTCTCTCTCTCTCTCTCTCTCTCTCTCTCTCTCTCTGGATGAATCTATTCTTTGTGTACCATATTTGCGAGCTGCACTGAGCTGCTGATAACATTTCAGCCTTTACACAAAGCAGCCTCTGTGTGTGTGTGTGTGTGTGTGTGTGTGTGTGTGTGTGTGTGTGTGTGTGTGTAAAACCATTGTCCTGCCCTTCTGTCTATCAGTTGAGACGCACAGAGAGACCATTGAGTGAACAAGTTCAGCTCCAGAGGGCACATCTAACTGCAGGTTTTTCTTTGCATAGATAACATGATGCCCCAGTAACTAATTACCTGTGTGTGTGTGTGTGTGTGTGTGTTCAGAGTGTTTTCAGGAGAGTGAGCATCTGAAGGACAGTCTGAAGTGTTGTCTCCTCCACCTGTTTGGATCCATAGTTGCAGGTGGACAGGTGGGGATGTTTACTTTTGCACCTTACAGTAAAAACCCTCGTGTTGCTCAAACCGCTGTTGGGCGCTAGCGAGTCGTCTTGCGTTTGCTGCCTGTTGCTGTGATAGCTCTGGTAGCTAGCTACATAACCGGTAAAATGGGTATACTTTCCAATAAAAATAGAAATTCTCCATGGAAATGCTTAAATATGATTTAAATATTCCACTGTTCCTTATGCTAAAATTTCACTCAGACTTGGCTTTACACTTGCCCCGCCCACTTCATGTAACATGCGTTTGCTTTGCTTATTTAAAGTTTGGCTGTCACTGCACATGGGCTTACACAAAGTGGGTGGGGCTTGTGTGAGATTTTAAGAAATGTATAAATAGCATTGGCTTGTGGCTCTAGGTATCTCGTAATGTTGACTCCTCCTTCCTCCCACAGCGTAACGCTCTCCTGGCCATCTCCCCTGCCACCATGGAGGTGTTGTTGGCTGTACTAGGCGCTGGGGAGTGCATGGGGGAAGGTGAGGAAGGAGAGGATTGGGACGGAGCCGCTCCGGATCAGAAGGCGGTGCTCACTCTGTGCTGTCTGAGGGAGGTGGTGCACAGCCTGCTGGCCAGCAGCTCCGATCAGAGACAGGTGGAGATCAGCACCGTGCTGGACAGCTACTTCAAACTGCTCAACTACGACCCCAACACGGCCGGGGTCAAAGGTCACCCGGCTCCGCCCCGTTCCCAGCATTGGGAGAGCCGGTTGGTGGCACTGCAGGTGAACATGCTCGGTAAGTGGAGCAGGGAAGGGGGGTGCTGACTCAGTGCTATGGTTTACTGTTGCTCACCTTTATCTTTAACTATTCTTTCTTTGTCTCTCTCTCTCTGTTATCTATCTATCTATCTATCTATCTATCTATCTATCTATCTATCTATCTATCTATCTATCTATCTATCTATCTATCTATCTATCAGACACGATACAGGACATGTTTGATTGTTCTGACCGGCCCGTTCTTCAGGCCATGTTCCTCAACAGCAACTGTTTTGAGCACCTGACTCGCCTCTTACAGAACAGCAAGGTAAGAACCAGAACCCTGAAATCGCATCACAGACCCTAAACACTTTCAGAACCCAGAATTCTAAACTGAATTTATTCCGAGCTCAGAACGGAGATAATGTTTTAAATTCAGAATTCCTATTTTTAATGATTCAGAACTCACTATTTAATCCAGACTTTAGATCCCCTAGTCCTGAAAAAGCAGATTTTTTTAGATAACTGCCTAGAATTAGAATTTAATATATATTCTGTATAACTCTTTATATATTACTCAGACCACAGCTTAGAAGTACAAAAAGTGAAATGTTATACAAAACCTCCATGCTGAAGGCCTGTAAGGTTCTGGAGCCTTCAGTTTGCTTTATGACAAAGAAACGTGTATTATTGTTTATTGTACACATTTGGGTCAACATGCGCTGGTCGCTCAAGTGGTAAATCTTGGTCATTGACCAGAAGATCGGGGTTCTTCGCCAAGCTGCCACCGTTGGGCCCTTGAGCAAGGCCCTTAACCCCACCTTCTCCAGGGGCACTGTATCATGGCTGACCCTGCGCTCTAACCCAAACCCCCAAGGATGGGATGTACGAAGAAAGCATTTCATTGTCCAGTAATGTATATGTGACAAATAAAGACAACTTAACCAGTGAATATCCTTCTAGTATTAAAAAGCTGAGAGTTTAGCTGCTTAAGAGACCTCTTACTCTGAGTTCACACGCTGCTTGGTCTTTTGAACCCATGCTATTTCTCTAAATGTTAGTCAAAATGAATTAGTGTAATCCTATTAATCTGTCTTTGTAGTGTGTTTGTGTGTTATAGTCTCTAATCGTGTCTCTCTGTAGGTCTCTCTGTCACATGCACGTGCTCCTGAACTATATTCTGCTTACTCAGTGTGCATGATCTTCTCTCCCTAGGACTGGAACACCTAAGGCACTTCATGCCATAACTTCTGACCTCTTGACCTTTTTTGAAGTCTAACCCTTTTGCACTTGTCTCCTCTCCTCTTGTCTAACCGTGCGTTCGGGCTGCAGCTGGTAAACGTTAGGTTCGCCGCAGCAGACAAAGAGCAGAAAGATTTAACCAACAGATTACTGACAGGAGAGATTGAAAGCCAGGTACCGCCTACCTGTCGCCTTGCACCTGAAAACTCCGCCTGCCGGGTCACTCCAAGACGAGGCCACACTCACTTAACGCCTTAAATGAACCTGACGTCCACCTGAACTCTACATACAGGGCTTAAAGCCTGATGATACGGAGGCAAAAGTACCTCCTAAGTACCCCTATCCTGAATGGATAGCATCTAAAAACACAACAAGCACACAAGCTTTAAAGCCACATCCACCTCAATTAAAAGAACCAAGCCCCACCCTCACAAACATGGTGGCCTCTAATGGAGTGGCCTGTTGCTTGATGATTCATATTTACCTCTGATGGTTGTAGTCCATCCTGCTTCTTCAGCTTTTATTTCCTCCTTATTTCCTCTTTTTTTTTTTTGCCTGAATTTAAGCTCATCACATCTGTCTTCCCGAAATATCAAACTACATCATGCGTGGCTTTTAGTCCATGCTGTATGTCTGTCCCTGTCCAGCCAGAGCCGAAAGACTTCCTGCTTTCTCTAACAGCTGATCATGTGACCATTTAGGGCTAATGAAGGTGCACTCGGCTGGACAGAGATCAATTTTGGGAATGTCTATGCATGAGTGAGTGAGTGTGTGTGTGTGCTTCTTCTGCATGGTCATATAAAGGGAAAAAACACTTTATTGTACAGTTCCCTGCTCAAAGAAAAAAAGAAATGCTGTCCATTTTGGCTGGGTGTCTTCCATCCACCTGTTTTTTTATTTCCCCAGAATAAAATTATAAATGAAGACAGTTACTGATTGAGTTTCCATTGCTGATCTTAAACACTGAGACAATTAATCCTTGTGGTAAAATTTGATCTTTTAGTAAAATTGTCTTTAAATGAAGGTTTCACGCTTTCATTCAGACGTTGATAAATCAGCTGTAAATTACCAAGCATTTACATTATTACTACTTTATTATTACTACATTTATTACTTATCCAAAGCGACTTACACTTTATCTCATTTTTTATACAACTGAGCAATTGAGGGTTAAGGGCCTTGCTCAGGGGCCCAGCAGTGGCAGCTTGGTGGACCTGGGATTCGAACTTAATCTTCTGACAAGTAGTCCAACACCTTAACTACTAAGCTTCCCTGTGTTCACAGCACAGCTGGTTTACTTGCATTAACTATTTCAAAACGTCATAAAAGGCAAAGCGCCCTGAATTGACTACTAAATGGTGAAAGAGCGCCTCCTAATGGCTGACTCGGCTAAATCTTTAGCCGAAAGACGGTGTTTCTGAGTCTGTATCCTGGACTACCCTTGTCCTGTATATGTTTAGTGTTTCGTATAAACCATCAATTAGCTAAAAAACAGCCCTAAGTTGTGTTAGAGAAGTAGGTCCAGGACTGCTGAGGAACCAGGAGTCAAGCTTCAGATTTGAGAGAGACGAGTGGATGGAAACACACCTAAACCACGTTGTTTGCTTAGCGAAGAGTTCACTGTTGGAGCAGGAAGCTGTTGCTTTATGGTTGAGGGAACAAACTCGAGTCATAATCTGTCACTGATCCTCTACAAATTCTCCCCAAGACTCTTGTAACCTAATGAATCATCTGCGGGTTTAGTACAGCGTTCTTCATATTACAGGTTGGAGTAATTGGCCTAAATGTATATAGTTGCCTTGGAGATTATGTAACATGCATGTTGAAGCATTAGGTGAGGCCATAAATCACGCATACATGTATAAGAATACTGTACTAAACCTTTCAATAATTAAGGACATGTAAGGATAAGTGGGACTGTCCTCTCAATGAGAAACACACCATTTCTACAGCTGCCTTTATCTATAATATTTATCTATAATATAATTTCTGTACCAGTTAACCAAAGGCAGTAGTAGAAGGTGCTGAAACACTGTTTGTCATGTCAGTTGATTGACACACGTTTTCACCAATCAGGTCTTTGAAGGCAGGCTAGACTCTCTCGCCGTGGCAACGATCAAAACCCTTACCACGGTGATGCACAAATCACCAGCCGCCAAGGTCAGTTTGTTGACACACATGATAGTCATGTTTCATGAAGTTGTAGCACTGATTACTCACAAGCTCCACCCATTCAGGAAGTGTTTAAGGAGCGGATTGGCTACACACACCTGTGCGAGGTGCTCGTCTCTCTGGGGCAGCCGTCCAGGAACCTGCTGAAGGAGCTCATGAACATGGTGAGACACATACCTGCTGCTTTTATTCATCTCAGCATGTTTGTGGAATTCTATGTGTCTGCAACCTTGCAGCAGTGGTACAGTCTATGTCTTCCACCTGTGAGGCTCTAATCTGTGTGTTTGTGTCCGTCTCTGTAGGCGGTGGAGGGTGATCACTCTTCGGTTGGTTTTTTGGGGATCAGTAACGTGGAGCCACTCCTCCTCCTGATCCGCTGGCTGCCGGAACTCGACTCGTCCGAGCTTCAGATCTTCGTAGCCGATCGTTTACGGAGGATCTGTGCCTTAAACCGACGCACACGGGCTGCCTGCGTCAATGCTCGCATGCCAGAGTGTGTCCTGTCCACGCTCGAGAGAGACACTCAACTGCCACGTGTATGTGCAGAGAGCCTTCTGGCTCTTCTGGGTGCTCTGGGGGCGGAGTCTCTGAGCGGTGCCGAGCTCCAGCGGCTTCTGAGCCTCCTGAGGAACCCCGAGAACCGCCCTCATCCTTACTCTGAGCCGGTGCTGCGTTCCCTGCTCGGCATGCTCCGGAAACACACGCTCCACAGCGCAACACACTACTTCGATCTGACCCCGCCCATGGCAGGCATCGCCGTGCCGACCATTTCCAGGTGGCCAGGCTCGGCCTTTAGCTTCTTGGCCTGGCTGTCGCTGGATCAGGACCAATTGGACCCGGCCGGCAAGGGCGAAAAGAGAAAGCAGTTATACAGGTAGGAGATGTTTATGGGAATAAGGGGCGGGCCAATCAGAGTGCCTCATAATAATGTCATAACAGTTTCCCTTCAAACAAACCTTACATGTTTTGTGTGTGTGTGTGTGTGTGTGTGTGTGTGTAGTTTCTTCACACCAGGAGGTACAGGGTTCGAGGCATTCATAAGCTCCTCTGGCTCTCTGGTGGTGGCAGTGTGCAGTAAAAAGGAATATGTGACTGTCACACTGCCTGATTACTGCTTCTGTGACTCACTTTGGGTCAGTGACATCACTACACACCAAAAGCCACATACTCACTCTCAAATAATCCAGCATTCACTCTCACATAATCCAGCATTCACTCTCAAATAATCCAGCATTCACTCTCAAATAATCCAGCATTCACTCTCAAATAATCCAGCATTCACTCTCAAATAATCCAGCATTCACTCTCAAATAATCCAGCATTCACTCTCAAATAACCCAGCATTCACCCTCAAATAACCCAGCATTCACCCTCAAATAACCCAGCATTCACTCTCAAATAATCCAGCATTCATCCTCACATAATCCAGCATTCACTCTCGTGTATCTGAGCATTCACTCTCACATAATCCAGCATTCACTCTCACATATCCGAGCATTCACTCTCACATAATCCAGCATTCACTCTCACATAATCCAGCATTCACTCTCACATAATCCAGCATTCACTCTCACATATCCGAGCATTCACTCTCACATAATCCAGCATTCACTCTCGCATATCTGTGCATTCACTCTCACATAACTCAGCATTCACTCACATAATCCTGCATTCACTCTCGCGTATCTGAGCATTCACCCTCACATATCCAAGCATTCACTCTCACATAATCCAGCATTCACTCTCAAATAATCCAGCATTCACCCTCAAATAACCCAGCATTCACTCTCAAATAATCCAGCATTCATCCTCACATAATCCAGCATTCACCCTCACATAATCCAGCATTCACTCTCAAATAATCCAGCATTCACCCTCACATAATCCAGCATTCACTCTCAAATAATCCAGCATTCACTCTCAAATAATCCAGCATTCACTCTCAAATAATCCAGCATTCACTCTCAAATAATCCAGCATTCACTCTCGCGTATCTGAGCATTCACTCTCGCGTATCTGAGCATTCACACTTGCGTATCTGAGCATTCACACTCTCATAATCCAGCATTCACTCTCACATAATCCAGCATTCACTCTCACATAACTCAGCATTCACTCTCACATAACTCAGCATTCACTCTCACATAATCCAGCATTCACTCAAATAACCCAGCATTCACTCTCAAATAATCCAGCATTCATCCTCACATAATCCAGCATTCACTCTCAAATAATCCAGCATTCACTCTCACATAATCCAGCATTCACTCTCACATATCCGAGCATTCACTCTCGCGTATCAGAGCATTCACTCTCACATAATCCAGCATTCACTCTCAAATAACCCAGCATTCACTCTCAAATAATCCAGCATTCACTCTCACATAATCCAGCATTCACTCTCACATAATCCAGCATTCACTCTCACATATCCGAGCATTCACTCTCGCGTATCAGAGCATTCACTCTCACATAATCCAGCATTCACTCTCAAATAACCCAGCATTCACTCTCAAATAATCCAGCATTCACTCTCACATAATCCAGCATTCACTCTCACATAATCCAGCATTCACTCTCACATATCCGAGCATTCACTCTCACATAATCCAGCATTCACTCTCACATAATCCAGCATTCACTCTCACGTATCTGAGCATTCACACACTCATAATCCAGCATTCACTCTCACGTATCTGAGCATTCACACACTCATAATCCAGCATTCACTCTCACATAATCCAGCATTCACTCTCACATAATCCAGCATTCACTCTCGCGTATCTGAGCATTCACACTCTCATAATCCAGCATTCACGCTCACATAATCCAGCATTCACTCTCACATAACCCAGCATTCACTCTCACATAATCAAGCATTCACTCTCGCGTATCTGAGCATTCACACTCTCATAATCCAGCATTCACTCTCACATAATCCAGCATTCACTCTCGCGTATCTGAGCATTCACACTCTCATAATCCAGCATTCACTCTCACATAACCCAGCATTCACTCTCACATAACCCAGCATTCACTCTCACATAATCAAGCATTCACTCTCGCGTATCTGAGCATTCACACTCTCATAATCCAGCATTCACTCTCACATAATCCAGCATTCACTCTCGCGTATCTGAGCATTCACACACTCATAATCCAGCATTCACTCTCACATAACCCAGCATTCACTCTCACATAACCCAGCATTCACTCTCACATAATCAAGCATTCCCTCTCACATAACCCAGCATTCACTCTCACATAATCAAGCATTCCCTCTCATCTAACCCAGAATGTCTCTGTATTTTGTCTTCCAGCATTATATTGGGGTGGTGCATGTTCCTGGGAAGAGACCGTTTGGACAGAGTCTGGTCTACATCTACGTGGACGGGCAGCTGAAGCTGTCTGCCCCGCTTAAGTACCCCAACATGGCTGAGGTGCTTATGGTGTAGACTTTCACAGAACACAGAATGTTTTTGGCTGAAAATAAATTAATTTACAGTTTGTGGATAAATAAGGCCACATGGGCAGTTAGACAGGTCAACTGTCATGAACAAAGATTTGATCAATGATGCACATTCTTGTCTGTCTCTCCTCTCAGGTGTTCACGTCATGCTGTATCGGCTCAGCAGGTCAGCGCACCACCACCCCTCCCCCGTCTCAGATCGCCGACCCCCCTCCAACTCGCATGTGGGGAGGACTGTCCAGGCTGGCTCAGATTTCCCCTGGGACGCAGGACAGTGAGTGGGGACGACCCACGTCACTGCAGGGACACCTGAGCACTGTGATGGTGTTTAGTGAAGCTCTAAACACCAATACCATCAGAGCTCTGTACAACACAGGTATACTGCTAGACAGACAGACAGACAGACAGACAGAAGGACAAGTACAAAGACAAATAGACAGGCTGTTCGGGATGTGTATATGGAGCACAGACAAATACATAGACATGTACACAGATAAAATAGATACATATACAGATGTCAAGGCAGGCAGACAGACAGACAGAGAGGTGTTGGGACTAACAGAGCGAGAGAGACAGACAGACAGAGAGGTGTTGGGACTAACAGAGCAAGAGACAGACAGACAAACGGACAGACAGACAGAGAGGTGTTGGGACTAACAGCAAGAGGTGGACAGAGACAGACAGAGAGGCGTTGGGACTAACAGAGCAAGAGGTAGACAAACAGACAGACAGACAGACAGAGGTGTTGGGACTAACAGAGCAAGAGGTAGACAGACAAACGAACAGACAGACAGAGAGGCGTTGGGACTAACAGAGCAAGAGGTGGACAGACAGACAGAGAGGCGTTGGGACTAACAGAGCAAGAGGTGGACAGACAGACAGACAGAGAGGCGTTGGGACTAACGGAGCAAGAGGTGGACAGACAGACAGACAGAGAGGCGTTGGGACTAACAGAGCAAGAGGTAGACAGACAGAGGTGTTGGGACTAACAGAGCAAGAGGTGGACGGACAGACAGACAGACAGAGGTGTTGGGACTAACAGAGCAAGAGGTAGACAGACAAACGCACAGACAGACAGAGAGGTGTTGGGACTAACAGAGCAAGAGACAGACAGACAGACAGAGAGGCATTGGAACTAACAGAGCAAGAGGTGGACAGACAGACAGACAGACTGGCAGGTGTTCTGTCTGCCAGGTAGAAAACACAGTTGCACACACAGACCAGTGCCCAGACTGACCGTCAGACAGTATTGAGACAGACAGATGTCCACATAGGTGTCCACACAGACAGACATGTGTCCAGAGTGACAGACAGACCGACAGAGAGGTGTTAAACCAACAGACAGAGGTGGACAGTGAGAGAAGCAGACCATCACAAAGACAGAGAAGTGGACAAACATTCACACAATCAGTCAGACAGAAAGACAGGCAGGTGTCCAGACAGACATGCACCTGTCCGGCATGTTTAAAGTGTCAAATAAAAAGATACAGGAAACAGATATGGAGACAGATGCACAGACAGCTAGACTGAAATCCAGACAGACAGGTAGACATATAGGACAGTGAGATTCTGTGGACAGAAAGTGTCCTCTATCTGACACGTCATGTCTACTTTTACTGTCTGAGTGTAAACTCTTCGATTCCTCGTTCCAGGGCCAAACTGCATTTCTCCCTTTAAAAGTCAGGAGGCGGAGCTCGGTGACCTCAGCACCAAACTCCTCCTACACTATTCACCCAAGGTGAGTGAATGCAGCAGAGAACAGGTGATGGATCTAGCCATAGAAACACCATTCACTTGGGACATGTCCCAAACCACACTCCCTATTTAGTGTGTAGGCTACATGCACACCACCTCACCTCAGTGTTTTAGTCCACTGTGGACATGTCCTAGTTGGTATGTAGACTATCGGAACGGTATCACAAATGCCTCATCGGCTTTTTTTTTTTTGGACATGTCCCAAGCCACACACTTCACTAAGGTTTGACTAGTAGTGCACTACACAGTGAATACAGGGTGATTTGGGACATGCAGTACTGAAATGTGTCTTCTGGCTCTGTGTTAGGCCTGTAAGAACCCGATCTGCGTGGACCTGTCCCCTAATCTACTACACGGACGACTGACTGGGAATAAAGTGGTGAACTGGGACATCAAGGTGGGAGAGGCATCACACACACACACACACACACACACACACTTCATGCATTGTGTTTCATTGATTATACTCATTCATGTGTGTGTTTATGTTTAGGACATCATTAACTGTATTGGAGGACTTCCTGTGCTTTTCCCCATTCTGGAGCAGCTGACCTTGTTAACCCCTGAACATCACAGTGGCTTCTCAGGGTCAGATGGCCTGACCCCTGAGTCGACCACACCCACTGATGGAGACTGGGTCATACTGCCATCCAACAGAGCCTCAGGTGTGTGTGTGTGTGTATGTGCAAGCTCTGATCTTGGATCTCATTTAGATTTATGGTGTGATTTTAATCATTGTGTGTGTGTGTGTGTTTCAGAGGCCCGTTTGGAGAAGAATCTTGTTGCGACCTTCCTGTTGGTGTTGAAGCACTTCCTGCACAGACACACAATAAACCAGGAGACACTGCTGCACACACACGGAGTGGCCACCCTCGCCGTCCTGCTGCAGAAGGTACACACACACCCTGTTTGTCACTTAATTTAACTGAGTGTTATTAGTATGCCTGATTTCATTTACTGTATTTGATATGATTAAATTCATAATCTTTTCTGTGTGTGTGTGTGTGTGTATAGCTGCCTGCTTTTCTGATGGACGTGAGCGTGTTGGTTGCCGTACAGCTGCTGATTGAGCAGGTGACATACGAGAAGAATCTCCACCTCCTGCAACAGCTGCACACGCACCTGCTGTTCAACTTCAACATCTGGAACCAAGGAGACTTTCCACTGCGCATTGGTCAGTCTGTGTAGGGTCTGTGTGAGTGTATCTGTGTGAGGTGTGTCTGTGAGCATGTCTGTGTGAGGTGTGTGTATGTGACCGTGTGTGTGAGGTGTGTGTATTTGAGTGTGTATGTGTAAGGTTTGTATCTGTGTGAGTTGTATGTCTTTGTGTGGTGTGTGTATGTGACTGTGTGTGTGAGGTGTGTGTATGTGACCATGTCTGTGAGGTGTGTGCATGTGACCGTGTATGTGAGGTGTGTGTATGTGACCGTGTCTGTGAGGTGTGTGTATGTGACCGTGTATGTGAGGTGTGTGTATGTGACCGTGTATGTGTGGTGTGTGTATGTGACCGTGTCTGTGAGGTGTGTGTATGTGACTGTGTGTGTGAGGTGTGTGTATGTGACCGTGTCTGTGAGGTGTGTGTATGTGACCGTGTATGTGAGGTGTGTGTATGTGACCGTGTATGTGTGGTGTGTGTATGTGACCGTGTCTGTGAGGTGTGTGTATGTGACTGTGTGTGTGAGGTGTGTGTATGTGACCGTGTGTGTGAGGTGTGTGTATGTGACCGTGTGTGTGAGGTGTGTGTATGTGACTGTGTGTGTGAGGTGTGTGTATGTGACCGTGTGTGTGAGGTGTGTGTATGTGACCGTGTCTGTGAGGTGTGTGTATGTGACCGTGTGTGTGTGAGGTGTGTGTATGTGACCGTGTCTGTGAGGTGTGTGTGTATGTGACCGTGTCTGTGAGGTGTGTGTATGTGACTGTGTGTGTGAGGTGTGTGTATGTGACCGTGTGTGTGAGGTGTGTGTGTATGTGACCGTGTCTGTGAGGTGTGTGTATGTGACTGTGTGTGTGAGGTGTGTGTATGTGACCGTGTGTGTGAGGTGTGTGTGTATGTGACCGTGTCTGTGAGGTGTGTGTATGTGACTGTGTGTGTGAGGTGTGTGTATGTGACCGTGTGTGTGAGGTGTGTGTGTATGTGACCGTGTCTGTGAGGTGTGTGTATGTGACTGTGTGTGTGAGGTGTGTATGTGACCGTGTCTGTGAGGTGTGTGTATGTGACCGTGTGTGTGTATGTGACCGTGTGTGTGTGTGGTGTGTGTATGTGACCGTGTCTGTGAGGTGTGTGTATGTGACTGTGTGTGTGAGGTGTGTGTATGTGACCGTGTGTGTGTGAGGTGTGTGTATGTGACCGTGTCTGTGAGGTGTGTGTATGTGACTGTGTCTGTGTGAGGTGTGTGTATGTGACCGTGTGTGTGTGAGGTGTGTGTATGTGACCGTGTGTGTGTGAGGTGTGTGTATGTGACCGTGTCTGTGAGGTGTGTGTATGTGACCGTGTGTGTGAGGTGTGTGTATGTGACCGTGTGTGTGTATGTGACCGTGTGTGTGTGAGGTGTGTGTATGTGACCGTGTCTGTGAGGTGTGTGTATGTGACCGTGTGTGTGAGGTGTGTGTATGTGACCGTGTCTGTGTGAGGTGTGTGTATGTGACTGTGTCTGTGTGAGGTGTGTGTATGTGACCGTGTGTGTGAGGTGTGTGTATGTGACCGTGTGTGTGTGTGTATGTGACCGTGTGTGTGTGTGGTGTGTGTATGTGACCGTGTGTGAGGTGTGTGTATGTGACCGTGTGTGTGTGTGTGTGTGTATGTGAGGTGTGTGTATGTGACCGTGTCTGTGTGGTGTGTGTATGTGACCGTGTGTGTGTGTGTGTGGTGTGTGTATGTGACCGTGTGTGTGTGTGTGTGTATGTGACCGTGTGTGTGTGTGTGTGGTGTGTGTATGTGACCGTGTGTGTGTGTGTGTGTATGTGACCGTGTGTGTGTGTGTGTGTGTGTGTGTGTGTGTATGTGAGGTGTGTGTATGTGACCGTGTCTGTGTGGTGTGTGTATGTGACTGTGTCTGTGTGAGGTGTGTGTATGTGACCGTGTGTGTGAGGTGTGTGTATGTGACCGTGTGTGTGTGTGTATGTGACCGTGTGTGTGTGTGGTGTGTGTATGTGACCGTGTGTGTGAGGGGTGTGTATGTGACCGTGTGTGTGAGGGGTGTGTATGTGACCGTGTGTGTGAGGTGTGTGTATGTGACCGTGTGTGTGTGTGTGTGTATGTGACCGTGTCTGTGACCGTGTGTGTGAGGTGTGTGTATGTGACCGTGTGTGTGAGGTGTGTGTATGTGACCGTGTGTGTGAGGTGTGTGTATGTGACCGTGTGTGTGAGGTGTGTGTATGTGACCATGTCTGTGAGGTGTGTGTATGTGACCGTGTGTGTGTGTGTGTGTGTATGTGACCGTGTATGTGAGGTGTGTGTATGTGACCGTGTCTGTGTGGTGTGTGTATGTGACCGTGTGTGTGAGGTGTGTGTATGTGACCGTGTGTGTGTTGTGTGTGTATGTGACCGTGTGTGTGTGAGGTGTGTGTATGTGACCGTGTGTGTGTGAGGTGTGTGTATGTGACCGTGTGTGTGTGAGGTGTGTGTATGTGACCGTGTGTGTGTGTGTGTGTGTGTGTATGTGAGGTGTGTGTATGTGACCGTGTCTGTGTGGTGTGTGTATGTGACCGTGTGTGTGTGTGTGTGTGTATGTGACCGTGTGTGTGTGTGTGTGTGTGTGTGTGTATGTGAGGTGTGTGTATGTGACCGGGTCTGTGTGGTGTGTGTATGTGACCGTGTGTGTGTGAGGTGTGTGTATGTGACCGTGTGTGTGAGGTGTGTGTATGTGACCGTGTGTGTGAGGTGTGTGTATGTGACCGTGTGTGTGAGGTGTGTGTATGTGACCGTGTGTGTGTTGTGTGTGTATGTGACCGTGTGTGTGTGAGGTGTGTGTATGTGACCGTGTGTGTGTGTGTGTGTGTGTGTGTGTGTGTATGTGAGGTGTGTGTATGTGACCGTGTCTGTGTGGTGTGTGTATGTGACCGTGTGTGTGTGTGTGTGTGTGTGTGTGTGTATGTGAGGTGTGTGTATGTGACCGTGTCTGTGTGGTGTGTGTATGTGACCGTGTGTGTGTGAGGTGTGTGTATGTGACCGTGTGTGTGAGGTGTGTGTATGTGACCGTGTGTGTGTTGTGTGTGTATGTGACCGTGTGTGTGTGAGGTGTGTGTATGTGACCGTGTGTGTGTGTGTGTGTGTGTGTGTGTGTGTGTATATGAGGTGTGTGTATGTGACCGTGTCTGTGTGGTGTGTGTATGTGACTGTGTGTGTGTATGTGACCGTGTGTGTGTTGTGTGTGTATGTGACCGTGTGTGTGTGAGGTGTGTGTATGTGACCGTGTGTGTGTGTGTGTGTGTGTGTGTGTGTATATGAGGTGTGTGTATGTGACCGTGTCTGTGAGGTGTGTGTATGTGACTGTGTGTGTGTATGTGACCGTGTGTGTGTGTGGTGTGTGTATGTGACCGTGTGTGTGTGTGTGTGTGTATGTGAGGTGTGTGTATGTGACCGTGTGTGTATGTGACCGTGTCTGTGTGGTGTGTGTATGTGACCGTGTGTGTGTGTTGTGTGTGTGTGTATGTGACCGTGTCTGTGTGGTGTGTGTATGTGACCGTGTCTGTGAGGTGTGTGTATGTGACCGTGTGTGTGTGTGTGTGTGTGTGTGTGTGTGTGTAATGTGAGGTGTGTGTATGTGACCGTGTCTGTGTGGTGTGTGTATGTGACCGTGTGTGTGTGTGTGTGTGTATGTGACCGTGTGTGTGTGTGTGTGTGTGTGTGTATGTGAGGTGTGTGTATGTGACCGTGTCTGTGTGGTGTGTGTATGTGACCGTGTGTGTGTGAGGTGTGTGTATGTGACCGTGTGTGTGAGGTGTGTGTATGTGACCGTGTGTGTGAGGTGTGTGTATGTGACCGTGTGTGTGAGGTGTGTGTATGTGACCGTGTGTGTGTTGTGTGTGTATGTGACCGTGTGTGTGTGAGGTGTGTGTATGTGACCGTGTGTGTGTGTGTGTGTGTGTGTGTGTATGTGAGGTGTGTGTATGTGACCGTGTCTGTGTGGTGTGTGTATGTGACCGTGTGTGTGTGTGTGTGTGTGTGTGTGTGTGTGTATGTGAGGTGTGTGTATGTGACCGTGTCTGTGTGGTGTGTGTATGTGACCGTGTGTGTGTGTTGTGTGTGTATGTGACCGTGTGTGTGTGAGGTGTGTGTATGTGACCGTGTGTGTGTGTGTGTGTGTGTGTGTGTGTGTGTGTGTGTGTATGTGAGGTGTGTGTATGTGACCGTGTCTGTGTGGTGTGTGTATGTGACTGTGTGTGTGTATGTGACCGTGTGTGTGTTGTGTGTGTATGTGACCGTGTGTGTGTGAGGTGTGTGTATGTGACCGTGTGTGTGTGTGTGTGTGTGTGTGTGTATATGAGGTGTGTGTATGTGACCGTGTCTGTGAGGTGTGTGTATGTGACTGTGTGTGTGTATGTGACCGTGTGTGTGTGAGGTGTGTGTATGTGACCGTGTCTGTGTGGTGTGTGTATGTGACCGTGTGTGTGTGTGTGTGTGTGTGTGTATGTGAGGTGTGTGTATGTGACCGTGTGTGTATGTGACCGTGTCTGTGAGGTGTGTGTATGTGACCGTGTGTGTGTTGTGTGTGTGTGTATGTGACCGTGTGTGTGTTGTGTGTGTGTGGTGTGTGTATGTGACCGTGTGTGTGAGGTGTGTGTATGTGACCGTGTGTGTGAGGTGTGTGTATGTGACTGTGTGTATGGTGTGTGTATGTGACCGTGTGTGTGTGTGTGTATGTGGTGTGTGTGTATGTGGTGTGTGTGTATGTGACCGTGTGTTTGAGATGTGTGTATGGTGTGTGTATGTGACCGTGTGTGAGGTGTGTGTATGTGACCGTGTGTATGTGGTGTGTGTGTATGTGACCGTGTGTGTGAGGTGTGTGTATGTGACCGTGTGTGTGAGGTGTGTGTATGTGACCGTGTGTGTGAGGTGTGTGTATGTGACTGTGTGTATGGTGTGTGTATGTGACCGTGTGTGTGAGGTGTGTGTATGTGACCGTGTGTGTGAGGTGTGTGTATGTGACTGTGTGTATGGTGTGTGTATGTGACCGTGTATGTGGTGTGTGTGTATGTGACCGTGTGTTTGAGATGTGTGTATGGTGTGTGTATGTGACCGTGTGTGTGTATGTGGCCGTGTGTATGTGGTGTGTGTATGTGACCGTGTGTATGTGGTGTGTGTATGTGACCGTGTGTATGTGGTGTGTGTGTATGTGACCGTGTGTTTGAGATGTGTGTATGTGACCGTGTGTATGTGGTGTGTGTGTGTATGTGACCGTGTGTATGTGGTGTGTGTGTATGTGACCGTGTGTTTGAGATGTGTGTATGGTGTGTGTATGTGACCGTGTGTGTGTATGTGGCCGTGTGTATGTGGTGTGTGTATGTGACCGTGTGTATGTGGTGTGTGTATGTGACCGTGTGTATGTGGTGTGTGTGTATGTGACCGTGTGTTTGAGATGTGTGTATGTGACCGTGTGTATGTGACCGTGTGTATGTGGTGTGTGTGTATGTGACCGTGTGTTTGAGATGTGTGTATGTGACCGTGTGTATGTGACCGTGTGTATGTGGTGTGTGTGTGTATGTGACCGTGTGTGTGTGTATATGAGTGTCTCTGTTTATGTGGAGTGAATGTTTTAAATTGCTCTGTGCTAAAGTTGTTTATTTTTGGTGCTGAAGGTCACATCCAGTACATGTCCACCGTTGTGAAAGACAGCAGGAAGCAGTTCAGGAAAAAATATGGGGTGCAGTTCCTGCTCGACACGATCCGCCTTTACTACAGGTGAGAATCCATTTCCCATAATGCCTCACTCCTCACACTCACAGCACTGGTGATGATCATCATGTTACTCCAACACACCCTCGTCTGCTTCCTGTCTCAGCTGAGAGAGACTTTACGTTCATGTAAATTATTTTGACATGAACAGCAGCTTTGACATTATTTTAGGTTGGAATTCAATCCCAAGGTCGTTTAAGTGCACTTGTTATAGTGTGTCATTATGTCTATATGAACAGTTCATTCACATAATCACATATTAGAATACATAATAAAGTATTAATTAATAAATCTCAGAGCAGAGGGTTTCAGCTCTATCTGTATGGTGTAGGTGGTAGAGGATGAAGCGGATGAAGGTTAATGTGCAGCACTACACTATATTGCCAAAAGTTTTGGGACGTCTGCCTTTACATGCACATGAATGGAATATGGAGTTGTCCCGCCCTTTGCAGCTATAAGAGCTTCAACTCTTCTGGGAAGGTTTTCCACAAGTGTTTATGGGAATTTTTTGACCATTCCTCTAGAAGCGCATTCGTAAGGTCAGGCACTGATGTTGGACGAGAAGGTCTGGCTCGCAGTCTCCACTCGCAGTCGCAGTCTCTATCAGGTTGAGGAAGTTCCTCCACACCAAACTCTCTCATCCGTGTCTTTATGGACCTTGCTTTGTGCACTGGTGTACAGTCATGTTGGATCATCCTCAAACTGTTCCCACAAAGTTAGGAGGGAGCATGAAATTGTCCAAAATGTCTTGGTATGCTGAAGCATTAAGAGTTCCTTTCACTGGAACTAAGAGGCCAAGCCCAACCCCTGAAAAACAACACCGGAATTCAATGATTTTTTAGGGGTGTCCCAAAACTTTTGGCAATACAGTGTATCTTCTATCATATTTTTCTCTTCTACTCACTTCTGCCTGTCTTTCCCCCATCCAGCAGTGGGACTCGCGAGGGCGATATGAGCGAGGATGACGTTCGGACCATCAGAGCATCCCTTTGTGGCCTTGTCAAGTATTACATCAGCAAAGGTGCCAGTCAGGAGGAGATCCAGAGCATTCTGGGATACGTTGCTGCTATTGGAGATGAAGAGCAGGTAAGGGGTAGGACAGGGGCAAAATGATAAACATCAGAATCAGCCATATACACCAATCAGGCAGAATGTTCTGAGCAGTGACAGGTGAAATGATTAACACTGATGATCATCTCATCATGGCACCTCCTCTGTTAGTGGGTGGGATTTATTAGGCAGCAAGTGAACATTTTGTCCTCAAAGTTGTTGTGTTAGAAGCAGGAAAAATGGACAAGCATAAGGATTTGAGTGAGCTTGATGAAGGGCTAGATTGTGATGGATAGACCATTAGATCAGAGCATCTCCAAAACTGCAGCTCTTATGGGGTGTAGTGGTCAGTATCTATCAAAAGTGGTCCAAGGAAGGAACAGTGGTGAACCGGTGACAGGGTCATGGGTGGTCAAGGCTCATTGATGCACGTGGGGAGCGAAGGCTGAAGAAGTTAATGCTGGTTCTGATAGAAAGGTGTCAACACACAGTGCAGGACGGGTCAGGGCTGTTTTGGCAGCAAAAGGGAGACCAACACAATATTAGGCAGGTGGTCATAATGTTATACCATGTGCTATTAGTCTTTCACCATGTCATGTATCTATAACCGTCTTGTGTATCTTCGAACAATCCTCTAATATACTATTTTTCTATTCGACTGCTTTAGATTCAGGATTCTACATTCATATTATGTACTCACACACTTCACAATGCGTGTGTAATACTAGGTGGCTCCATCTTCTAACAAACTACCTGACCATGAACAGCAACCATCTCCTTCCAGCACTAGCGTTCTCTATCCTTCACCCACATGTGGGGTGTGTCGTACCTTCTAAGCACAAATGTTCGCTGGTTTTGAAATCTGTCTCTGCTGAATTCGCCTCTTTACCACGTCTCTGTCTTCCACTCAGCCCTTTAATTCAGTAATGTCGTGCCATTTTAATTAAGCGTGTCTTTTCTGCAGGCTTTTCCTGCCTACTCATCGTCACATGTCACTCTAATCAATAGCTGGGTTTCATTCTGGAGACAGCAGCTACATTAAGCTTCCCATCCACAAAGGTTTCGATGAACTAGTTTACAATTAACCATGATTAAAAAGTATACGGTTTACCGGAGACGTGATTGTCTTTAGCCTCATGATTCAGCGCATGACTGAAAAGTACAAAAAATACTTAAAAGTATTTTAAGTCTTAAAAATACAGGCCGAACATGAAGCTCTAAAACGTTTAACGCTTCTAGTTCTACTGGATTAAAGAATGTGTTGGATAAGTGAACTTTATTATAACGTAAATTATTTGCAGTATATAATCTGATCTTCTTTGGGCTTTTCCCTTCAGGGGTGTCCACAGTGAATCATCTCTCTCCACCTATCCCTATCTTCTGCATCCTCAACACTTACACCCACTAGCTTCATATCTTCATTTATTACATCCATATACCTCCTCTTTGGCCTTCCTCTTTTGCCTTCCTCTCCATGTCCAACATTCTCCTACCAATATACTCACTCTCCCTCCTCTGAACATGTCCAAACCATCTTAATCTGTCCTCCCTAACTTTGTCCCCCAAACGTCCAACATGAACTGTCCCTCTGATATACTTGTTCCTAATCCTGTCCAACCTTGTCACTCCCAAAGAGAACCCCGACATCTCCAGCTCTGACTCCTGTCTCTTCCTCAGTGACACTGCCTCTAAACCATACAGCATGGCGGGTCTCACCACTGTCTTGTACAACCGGGCCGCACAGTATATAATCTGATGATCAGTATATTTATATTTATTAATCTAGCTTCATTGTGAAGAACCGAAAGAATCTTCTAGAACCAGATATTTTATATACAGTAGAACCTCGGCATACGAATGCCCTCCCTTATGAATTGTCGCCTTAAGAATTGGAATTTTGCATCGGTATATGAGGCAGTTTCGGTGTACAGACAAACCGAACCAAGCGGCAGCTAAGTCGTGTGTACGTCCAGGAGCCGTTCAAAACTTGTTAACGTCAGTGGAAAGCCAAACAAAGCGAGTTTATGAAAGTCAGTGAAAGCTGTGTGAAAGAGTAACCCACGATACCAACGTTGCCTTCGGCATGCATTCTAAAGCTAGGTGATTTTTCGGATGTTTTTTGTTGACAGATTGGTGGCCTGGGTGCTCTGTTCTATGTTTAGCCCAAGCTTGGTGGCACGACTTCCTGTGAGGACCCTTGACATGGAATGCTTGGCTTGGGTCAGTTCTTTGTAAGCAGCCATACAGTTTACATACGCTTCGTATTGGGAATATTTTTGGGTGGCTGGAACGGATTATCTGCATTTACATTATTTCTTATGGGAAAATTCATATCACAATACAAATTTTTGCTCCTACAGAGCGAATGAAATTCGTTCCACTGTAATACTGTGTATTTTATAGTCTTGATCCTTCCTTAGGTCTTAATAATACATTACAAAATACGTACCTGTCATTTTTCCTCAAACATTAATCCTACCATCATTTCTCTCTCTGTGACATCTCTGTTATCTTTTTGGGCAGCATCGCGGGTGGAAAAGAGACACAGCGTCACGTTTGGGTTGTGGTTCAGTGTCATATTGCCTACACACAGTGCACACAAGTACTGATAAGTGAATTCATTACACATCCTTCCACAGTGCTCCACACACCCAGTAAGACAAGAGGACAAAATTCCATTTGGAGGAGATTCTATTCTGAGAAATTAAGAGGTTGAGTTCGGTGATGCGATATGATGAAGCTGTATCTAAAGGAAGATGCTGCAAAACCGCTGAGAGATCAAACATCTGCATCGTATTGAAAATGAAATTAAAGCATAACAAATGCAATTCTCTGTATGCTCTAATGACTATTTTTGGATCAGAGCAGATGTAGAGAATATTTTCTCAAAGCTGATTTGTTTGTCTTTGTTTTTTTGTGTGTGTGTGTTTCAGCTCTGTAGTGTTTTTGAGCTGCTGCTGAATCTCCTCCAGACGAGTGCATCACGAGATCAGCTTTTCCTGCTGCTGTTCGAGCCGGGAGCGGCTGATTCCTGCTACGCCCTGCTGCTCAATCACAAACACTCCGATCGCCTCCGAGAGCTCATTTTCAAGGTCTCACAACAGTGTTTCCCATCTTACCCCATCATGCACCATCTTACCCCATCATGCACCATCTTACCCCATCATGCACCATCTTACCCCATCATGCACCATCTTACCCCATCATGCACCATCTTACCCCATCATGCACCATCTTACCCCATCATGCACCATCTTACCCCATCATTCACCATCTTACCCCATCATTCACCATCTTACCCCATCATTCACCATCTTACCCCATCATTCACCATCTTACCCCATCATTCACTATCTTACCCCATTGTGCACCATCTTATCCCGTCATTCCCCATCTTACACCAGCGTTCGCCATCTTACCCCATTATTTACCATCTTTCTCTATCATTCACCATCATCTTCCATCATTCACCATCTTCTCCCATCTTATACCATTGTTCACTATCTTACCCCATTATTCACCATCTTACCCCAGCGTTCACTTTCTTACTCCACTGTCCACCATCTGACCCCACGTTTACGATCTTACCCCATTGTTCACCATCTTACCCCATCATTCATCATCTGGCTGTGTTTATAATCCTTTATTGGAACTTTGAATGCTGTTACCTCATATTGACTTCAGGTGTGTGTGTGTGTGTGTTTGTGTGTGTGTG
>NC_080720.1:4725851-4768351 GCF_019097595.1 Hemibagrus wyckioides
TGTGTAGGGTTTCAAATCTTGATATAAAACTTTTGCTTTGCTTTAACGTTAAGAATCTGTAGCAGTGACCAGAGTGTAACATCTCAAGCCTGAGTGATGGTGTGAGACTAAACAGACGGTAATATTTGTGTGTAAGGTGTGCGCCATGGCAACAGCGAAGCTGAACGGGATCCTACAGATGAAAACGGTGGAGTCTCAGGACGAGGCGTGTTTCCTGCTGGGCCGGGTCGAGTGCATCCTCCAGCGCTCGCTTGGCGAACAGAAGGAGACGGACGGGAGACGGAAGGACGAAGGGGTGGATGGGAGAAGAAGGGAAGAGGAGACATACGCGTTCCTGGTCCCTCTGCTCCGAACACTCCTCTCCAAAGTGCACAAGCTGCTGTACATGGAGCTGCACCTCCCCTCGCTCCCAAACTGCAACGGAAGCCCCTCCTTCTTTGAGGACTTCCAGCTCTACTGCAGCTCACCTGAATGGAGGGTGTACCTGGATAAATATGTGAGTCTGTGTGCAGCTTTAACATGAGCACATGGTTTATCAGTCCTTAAGACCAAGTGCTCGAGTTCATCCTTCAAGCGTCTTCCTGTTTGTCTTGTGGTCGGAGTGTAACTGCGTCTGTTCCTCTCCTCAGATCATCCCGTACATGAAGCAGTATGAGATCGAGACCTTCAGTCAGGGGCATGAAAACATGGCTCTGTATTTTAAGGACTGTTACGAGGCCTTCATGATGAACCTGCACCGCCGGGAGAGGGAAAAAGGCGAGAGCAAGATCCGATTTCAGGTACACTAGGGGTTACAGGAATATTCTTGATCAGTAGTTCAATCTTGGGTAACCCTAAGACTGTGTGTGTGTGTCTGTGTGTGTGTGTCTGTGTGTGTGTGTCTGTGTGTGTGTGTCTGTGTGTGTGTGTCTGTGTGTGTGTCTGTGAGATTAAAATGTTTAAAATTTGTGTAGAATTGATAAATGTGTAAAGTGTTGACACATTAAATTATGACTAGACCAGTCCAAGTGGACAAGATTAGTAGATAAACTAACCATTTTATTTAACACACACACACACACACACACACAGGATCAGTTTGTGGAGCCGTTCAGCCGGAGAGCTCGTCAGGAGAACCTGAGGTACAACAGCATGCTGAAGCTGATGCACACACAGAACAGTGCCATCAGCAGGCAGTGGAAGGCGGCCCGACGATCCCTCCTGGGTGACCGAGGACCCTGGGCTAACAGGTCAGATTTTGTCCACTGTTTATGGAAAATGTCTGCTACACGGATGGGGCAGATGCACAGAAGTGCAGATGGGGCTTATGGGTAAACTTGGATATGAATAAACTTTTTGAATACAGAAAGGTTATTGAAACATTGGAAATATGATTATATGTACATTTTAACCTGTGTGTGTGTGTGTGTGTGTGTGTAGGCAGCAGAAAGAGATGCACTGGAAGTTGTCAAGTGCAGAGAATTACTCCCGTATGCGTCTGAAGCTGGTGAGGAACTACAACTTCGACCCTCATAGAGAGGCTAGTGCTCTTAGAGACAACCTGGGTAATACACAAACACACACACACAAGCACGCATCACTCTACATAAACATGCTTTTTATTACTATATTTCTTATATTATAGGTTTACGTGTGTGTGTATGTGTTACAGGTGTGCAGCATCAGCAGGTGAACACTGAGTCTTTGTTGCTGGAGGCTGTGAAGCAGGTGAAGGTCAGTGACCTCGAGGACGAAATCCTAGAGCTGCCTGAGGAGGATCCAAGCGGGAACACACAGTAAGACATACACACACATACACACACTCATTCATCCATCAATCCATCACTAATTACTTCTACCTATCAAGCAATCATCCATCAATCCATTCATCTATCCATCAATCCATCCCATCTCCACCCATCTACTGATCTCTTCACTGATCAATCGATCCATTTATCAATACACAGCTTCATCCATCGCTTCAGTCCACTTTCATTTCTGCAGTGCTTTTAACAAGGCAGCTTTACAGTACAGAAATATATCAGAATCTTTAATCTAATCTGGTGTTAATCATTTATAATCACACTCTCTGGTGTTAATAATCATTTATAATCACACTCTCTGGTGTTAATAATCATTTATAATCACACTCTCTGGTGTTAATAATCATTTATAATCACACTCTGGTGTTTATAATCATTTATAATCACACTCTCTGGTGTTAATAATCATTTATAATCACACTCTCTGGTGTTAATAATCATTTATAATCACACTCTCTGGTGTTAATAATCATTTATAATCACACTCTCTGGTGTTAATAATCATTTATAATCACACTCTCTGGTGTTAATAATCATTTATAATCACACTCTCTGGTGTTAATAATCATTTATAATCACACTCTGGTGTTTATAATCATTTATAATCACACTCTCTGGTGTTAATAATCATTTATAATCACACTCTCTGGTGTTAATAATCATTTATAATCACACTCTCTGGTGTTTATAATCATTTATAATCACACTCTCTGGTGTTAATAATCATTTATAATCACACTCTCTGGTGTTTATAATCATTTATAATCACACTCTCTGGTGTTTATAATCATTTATAATCACACTCTCTGGTGTTTATAATCATTTATAATCACACTCTCTGGTGTTAATAATCATTTATAATCATACTCTCTGGTGTTAATAATCATTTATAATCACACTCTCTGGTGTTTATAATCCATCAATCCGTTCATCCTTTATTGCAGCCATCCATCAATCCCTTCATCCTTCATTACAGCCATCCATCAATCCCTTCATCCTTCATTACAGCCATCCATCAATCCCTTCATCCTGTATTACAGCCATCCATCAATCCCTTCATCCTTCATTACAGCCATCCATCAATCCCTTCATCATGTATTACAGCCATCCATCAATCCCTTCATCCTTCATTACAGCCATCCATCAATCCCTTCATCCTTCATTACAGCCATCCATCAATCCCTTCATCCTTCATTACAGCCATCCATCAATCCCTTCATCCTTCATTACAGCCATCCATCAATCCCTTCATCCTTCATTACAGCCATCCATCAATCCCTTCATCCTTCATTACAGCCATCCATCAATCCCTTCATCCTTCATTACAGCCATCCATCAATCCCTTCATCCTTCATTACAGCCATCCATCAATCCCTTCATCCTTCATTACAGCCATCCATCAATCCCTTCATCCTTCATTACAGCCATCCATCAATCCCTTCATCCTTCATTACAGCCATCCATCAATCCCTTCATCCTTCATTACAGCCATCCATCAGTCCCTTCATCCTTCATTACAGCCATCCATCAGTCCCTTCATCCTTCATTACAGCCATCCATCAATCCCTTCATCCTTCATTACAGCCATCCATCAATCCCTTCATCCTTCATTACAGCCATCCATCAGTCCCTTCATCCTTCATTACAGCCATCCATCAGTCCCTTCATCCTTCATTACAGCCATCCATCAGTCCCTTCATCCTTCATTACAGCCATCCATCAGTCCCTTCATCCTGTATTACAGCCATCCATCAATCCCTTCATCCTTCATTACAGCCATCCATCAGTCCCTTCATCATGTATTACAGCCATCCATCAATCCCTTCATCCTTCATTACAGCCATCCATCAGTCCCTTCATCATGTATTACAGCCATCCATCAATCCCTTCATCCTTCATTACAGCCATCCATCAGTCCCTTCATCATGTATTACAGCCATCCATCAATCCCTTCATCCTGTAGTGTACAGTTAATCAAAATAACACACACACACACACACACACACGCACACATGCTGTTGTGAGAAACTGACCACTCTGTCCTGTTCTCAGGGCGGACGATGAAGACGCGGGACAGAAGGAGAAGCTGGTGATGGTGGAGGACTGTGAGCTGGTCACTGTGGTGGATGTTTATCCCGGTCGCTTGGAGATCACCAACCAGCACATTTACTTCTATGACTGCAGTACGGAGAAAGAGGAGGGTGAGTGTGTGTGTGTGTGTGTGTGTGGTAATATTTCTGTCTACTTATAACAGTAACAGATAATATTTGATTAGAAGCATTTCTTCCCTATCTGAAAGCTTTACCTCTGGCTTTACCACTGATACTGGAGACTCCTTATATAACACTCTGTGTGTGTGTGTGTGTGTGTATGTGTGTGTGTGTGTGTTGCAGGTGTGGGACAGGATTTCAAATGGCCACTGTCTCAGATCAGAGAGATTCACCTGCGCAGGTACAATCTCCGTCGCTCAGCCCTCGAGATCTTCCTCATTGACCAGACCAACTACTTCCTCAACTTCAACAAGGAGGTCAGATGCTCTTCCGGCTCTGTCCTGAATGCTCCACAAATGACTGAGGCTTTTTGAATCTTTTCTTCTCAACATTGAGAACCTCTGTTCTCCCTCTCTGACTTTTTTTTCCCCTCTGTCAGGTGCGTAATAAAGTCTACAATCGGATGCTGCTGCTCTGCTCTCTCTCTCTCCACGGCACTCGCTCACCCCAAGAGCTCCTCAAGGCCTCTGGACTCACCCAGGTCAGAGCTTAAGGCTTACACAGCACATTCAACTGCTTCACTGACCTGAACTTGACCGGTATATTTGTAGTTGTATATGACTGTTATTCCATCCATCCATCAATCCCTTCATCCTTCAGTATATTATCTCATTCATATGTCCATCCATCCATCCATCCATCTGTTCTTTCATTAGTCCATGTTTCCATGCATCTAGCAAAACCTTCATCAGTCAGTATATTATTCCATCCATATATCCATCCATCCAGCCAGCCAACAATCTTTCAAGCCTTTATCTTTTTATCTTTTAAGCCTTTATCTATCAGTATATTATTTCATCTATCCATCCATTCATTCATTTATCCATCCATTTTTCTTTTATTAGTCTATTAATCTATTCATCCAACAGTC
Source organism: Hemibagrus wyckioides (assembly GCF_019097595.1). Taxonomy (NCBI): domain Eukaryota; kingdom Metazoa; phylum Chordata; class Actinopteri; order Siluriformes; family Bagridae; genus Hemibagrus; species Hemibagrus wyckioides. The sequence continues at coordinate 4,730,795 of NC_080720.1, forward strand.
CCTTTATTCATTAGTCTGTTATTCCTTTCTTCCTTCCATCTATCTATCCATCTATCAATCTCTTTACCCTTCAGTATATTATTCTATTCATATGTCCATCCTTCCATCTATCTATCCGTCAATCTCTTCATCTGTTGGTATATTATTCTGTCCATCCATCCTCCCATCCATTATTCATTTCACATTTAAGTTCATATATCCATCGATCTAGCAATCCCTTTATCAGTCAGTATATTAATCCATCCATCCATATGTCCGTCCACCAGTCCCTGCATCTGTCAGTATTTATTCCATCCATGCATACATCCATCCAGCCTGCCAGCCAGCATAATCCATTATTCCATTCACCCATCTGTCTATTCACCCGTCTGTCTATCCTCGCATGCATCTCTCCATCTGTATAGCAGCTGTTAATAGCTCACTCCATCACTTCCCATATAAACACAAACTGAGCAGAGGAGAAGACATGAACCAGACTGAAGCACTGATACTTCATCGAGAGCAACATGACTAACAGATCAAACTTCAACCTTAACTCTGACCTGCTGTATAAATCTCTCACTCACTGCTTCTGTGTTTCAGAAATGGGTGAACAGGGAAATCTCCAACTTTGACTACCTGATGCAGTTGAACACCATCGCAGGCCGAACCTACAACGATCTGGCTCAGTATCCAGTGGTACGCCTCTCACACACTCGCATCATCACACAAAACTCATCCATCCATCAAAAAAAACAATAAGATATAACATAAAGGCTTGTTTTCTCAATAGTGTCCAGGATTAGAATTAGCATGTCATAGTGTGATGAAATGAGAATCCTGAAGGTGCTGGAATGGTCTCCTGTTTCCGGTGTGTTAGAATGTATTATGTGCGGAATGATGAATAAAGAAATGTTGAAATGCAGTGAGGTTGTTTACAGTGATGGTTCTCGTTACTAGGCAACACCGTTACATGACGTGTCGGTATGTTCCAGAACCCGACACACTCAAAAATATGCATGTTTTCTACACAAAAAGAGTATATAATTTTATTGGGTGGATTGGGACACAGCAACTGTCTGTATAATAATTGTATACATGATTAGAACTTGTACATCCTGGTGGTCCAGTGTCAGGATCCCGCGGCCCAGGTTCGATTCCCGGGCAGGGCGCTAACCCAGCCACTGAAGAGTTAACTCTCAGTGCCGGTCCCAAGCCTGGATTAAATGGGAGGGTTGCGTCAGGAAGGGAATCCTGCGTAAACCCTGTGCCAAATCCAAACATGTGGACTGAATAATCCGCTGTGGCGACCCCAAAGAGGGAACAGCCGAAAGAAGAAGAAGAACATAAATACGACTTGTTTATAAATTGACATTTGTCAATAATTTGTCTAATTAACCCCATTGTGTGTGTGTGTGTGTGTGTGTGTGTTGTATTCTCAGTTCCCATGGATTCTGTCAGACTACACATCAGAAGAGCTGGACCTGTCTGACCCGCGAGTGTTCCGCGACCTCTCCAAACCCGTTGCTGTGCTAAACGAGAAAAACGCCAAAGCAGTAAAGGAAAAGTAGGTTTCACGTTCTTTCTCTCTCTCTTGTGATACTACTGTGATAATTATTATCCTTAGATCACCATGCTAATTATATCTAATTAATCTGGCAGCAGTTATGATGAAACATAAAACATGATGTTATGATAAACTATGGTATCAAACATAAAATACACTGTATTGGCAAAGGTTTTGGGACACCATCAGTGTTCCAATCACTTCCATGGCCACGGGTGTATAAAATCAAGCACCTAGCCATGCAGACTGCTTCTACAAACATTTGTGTCTGGCACTCCGATGGATGAGTCTGGGTTGGCGGTTGCCAGGAGAGCGGTACTTGCCTGACTGCGGTTTGGTGGAGGAGGACATAATGGTGTGGTGGTGTTTTTCAGGGGTTGGACTCGGCCCCTTAGTTCCAGTGAAAGGAACTCTTAATGCTTTAGCTTACCAAGACATTTAGGACAATTTCATGCTCCCAACTTTGTGGGAACAGTTTGGGGATGACCCCTTCCTGTTCCAACATGACTGCACACCAGTGTACAAAGCAAGGTCCATAAAGACATGGATGAGTTGGATGACCTTCTCGTCCAACATCAGTGCCTGACCTCACAAATGCACTTCTAAAGGAATGGTCAAAAATTCCCATTATATTTTGGCAATATAATGTTTTTGGGGGACTTTTTTTGCTACCAAACCCAAACTTATTGGATTATTTTAAGATAAGCTGAGAAAAAATGAAATTGTATTAATCCTGAAGGAATTTCTTTTGCCAGAGACTTCTCCAGGTAACAAGAAAAATAAATGTAAATGAATATAAATAAAATAATCTATATATACAAATAATATATATATAAAATATAAAAGGCGGACGTTACAAAGAGAAGACTGAATAATGTCTTGTTACACAGTGCTGAAACTGTGGACTATAGATAAAGCTGTGGGATAAAGTGTGTGTGTGTGTGTGTGTAGGTATGAGAGTTTTGAGGACCCCACAGGAACTATAGACCGCTTCCACTATGGCACTCATTATTCAAACGCTGCAGGAGTGATGCACTACCTCATCAGAGTCGAGCCCTTCACTTCCCTGCACATCCAACTGCAGAGCGGCAGGTAAACACCTCTCCCTCTGTCTCTCTCTGTCTCTCTCTCTCTCTCCCACTCCCTCTGTCTCTCTCGCTCTCTCTCTCTCTCCCACTCCCTCTGTCTCTCCCACTCTCTTTCTCTCTCACTCACTCTCTCTCTCTCTCCTCTCTCTTACTCACTCTCTTTCTCTCTCACTCACTCTCTCACTCACTCATTCTCTCTCTCTCTCCCTCTGTCTCTCTCTCTGTCTCTCTGTCTCTCTCTCTCTCTCTCTCTCTCTCCCTCTGTCTCTCTCTCTCTCTCTCTCTCTCTCTCTCTGTCTCTCTCTCTCTCTCTCTCTGCCCCCCCCTCTCTCACACACACTCACTCTGTCTCTCTCTCTCTCTCTCTCTCTCTCTCTCCCTCTGCACTCATCTTTCACTCTGTCACTTTCTCCTGTTTATTTAGTCTATTTCTCTTTCTGTAGCTAGGTCTGTGATGATAACCCAGTCTCTCTCTCTCTCTCTCTCTCTCTCTCTCTCTCTCTCTGCTGTAGGTTTGACTGTGCGGACAGACAGTTTCACTCCATTCCAGCCACATGGCAGACCCTCATGGATAACCCCAACGATGTCAAAGAGCTCATCCCAGAGTTCTTCTACTTCCCCGAGTTCCTAGAGAATCAGAATGGTGAGGAACAGTTGTGGGCGGAGCTAACTAAATAGTAGCAGTGTAATGATACATACCCTCTGTCTCTCTCTCTCTCCTCCCTCTCTTCCCTTGTCTCTCTATATCTCTCTCTTCTTGTCTTGTCTCTCTCTTGCCCTCTCTATCTCTTCCTTTCCCTCTCTCTCTCTCTCTCTCCCTCTTTTTCTCTCTCTCTCTCTCTCTCTCTCTTTCTCTCTCTAGGCTTTGACCTGGGTCGTCTGCAGATCTCCAAAGAGCGTGTGAACGATGTCATTTTGCCGAAATGGGCCAAATCTGCCGAGGACTTTATTTACAAGCATCGCAAAGCCCTGGTGAGTCGCAGTTTGATGATGTCATCAGCACTCTTCTTTACTGACTAACCCAAATACACATCTTTGATGAAGACATGTAAGTGTTTCATGAGTAAGAAGAATGCTCATATTGATTGTGTGTGTGTGTAGGAATCAGAGTACGTCTCCGCCCACCTCCACGAGTGGATTGATCTGATATTCGGCTATAAGCAGAGAGGTCCAGCTGCAGTCGAGGCCCTCAACGTCTTCTACTACTGCACATATGAAGGTATTTTTTTTTTTGGTAATTGTTTTAATTCCTGGGCCATTAATTTTGTACGTTAATGTACTTGAATAAATAATATTGCAAAGCCAAACGTTTTTGTACACTCTGTTAGAAATTTTTTGTTACACTTCAAAGACTTAGTTGGTTAAATTCTCAAGAATGAGGAGTAGATGAATTAGAGCGGAGACTGCGAGCCAGACCTTCTCGTCCAACATCAGTGTCCGACCTCACAAATGCGCTTCTAGTGGAATGGCCAAAAAAACTTCCCATAAACACATTCCTAAACCTTGTGGAAAGTCTTCCCAGAAGAGTTGAAGCTGTTATAGCTGCAAAGGGTGGGACAACTCCATATTACATTCATGTGCAGGTAAAGGCAGACGTCCCAGTTTTGGTCTGGCTCACAAAGGTGTTCTATGGGGTTGAGGTCAGGACTCTGTGCAGGCCAGTCAAGTTCCTCCACACCAAACTCACTCATCCATGTCTTTACGAAGCTTGCTTTGTACACTGGTGTACAGTCATGTTGGAACAGGAAGGGGTCATCCCCAAACTGTTCCCACAAAGTTGGGAGCATGAAATTGTCCAAAATGTCTTGGTATGAAGCTGAAGCATTAAGAATTCCTTTCACTGGAACTAAGGGGCCGAGTCCAACCCCTGAAAAACAACACCTGAATTCAATGATTTGGAGGGGTGTCCCAAAACTTTTGGCAATATAGTGTGTGTGTGTGTTAATATTAAATCAGCTTGTACTGTATAATATTTATTAACTGTGTGATAAATCTCTGACAGTAAGGTACAGTCACCAAATAAAGACTCAATTTTAATCAAACTTGGATTTAGAGTGTGTTTATAATAAAAAGACGATGAAGTGCTTAAATACGAAGATTTATTTGACAGTAATGAGTACACTGTAATAAAACACATTCAATGGCTCATAAAGTGTCCAGGTATTAATAGTCCAGTTAGTAACTGATACAACTCATCACTACACTATACTGCTTGTCAGTCAAAATATGAGATTATTGATGAGTCCTAGAAGAAGTGTAAAGCATCTCTCTCTATAAATCAGTGTGTGTAATGAGAGGAGTGTGTGTGTGTGTGTGTGTGTGTAGGTGCTGTAGATCTGGATGCTATCACAGATGAGAAAGAGAGGAAAGCTTTAGAGGGAATGATCAGCAACTTCGGACAGACACCATGCCAACTGTTAAAGGTACAATTACACAACGCTGAGCTAGAGAGTGTGTGTGTGTGTGTGTGTGTGTGTTGGGGCTAAAGTTTATTTTTGTGTGTCTGTGTGTGTGAGATACACAAGCAGCCTTGTGGGTGTTGTAGTTCTGAGGTTCTTGTCTGTGTGTTTTTGTGTTAGTGCTTGTTTGTGTGTTCAGTTTGAGTATGTGTGTGGTTCTGAGGTTCTCCTCCGTGTGTGTGTGTGTGGTTCTGAGATTCTCCTCCGTGTGTGTGTGGTTCTGAGGTTCTCCTCCGTGTGTGTGTGTGTGGTTCTGAGATTCTCCTCCGTGTGTGTGTGGTTCTGAGATTCTCCTCCGTGTGTGTGTGGTTCTGAGATTCTCCTCCGTGTGTGTGTGTGTGTGGTTCTGAGGTTCTCCTCCATGTGTGTGTGTGTGGTTCTGAGATTCTCCTCCGTGTGTGTGTGTGTGTGTGTGTGTGGTTCTGAGATTCTCCTCCGTGTGTGTGTGTGTGTGGTTCTGAGGTTCTCCTCCGTGTGTGTGTGTGTGTCTGTGTGTGTGTTGTACACAAGCAACCGTGTGTGGGTGTTGTAATTCTTGTAATTCTAAGGCTCTCCTCTCTGTGTGTGTGTGTGTGTGTGTGTGTGTGTGCAGGAGCCTCATCCAGTCCGTCTTTCTCTGGATGAACTGGAGAAGAGGAAATCTCGTCTGGACACGTGTCCACTTAACATCTTCGAGCATCTCTCTGACCTCAAGTCGTTCTTCGTGGAGGTGACTGAACTTTAATTCTAGCAGATTTCTAAAATATAAACCAGAGCACTGAAATATTCTACTCATTTAAATATTACTGTCATTTTATATGCATCAGCTTTTTAAATATTTATAGTATTTATACCATATTTAACATTTATTTAGCGTTACATAATTAGATGATGCTAATACTGTGTGTGTGTGTGTGTGTGTGTGTGTGTGTGTAGGGGATCAGTGATAACGCCGCCCTGGTGAAAGCAGTTGTCCCAAAGAACCAGTCTCACTCATTCATCTCTCAGGGCAGCCCAGACACGCTGGTGAGTCATAAACATGAACACCACTAGCCAATAGCCACTAGCCAATAGAAATCAGCCAGTAGCCAATAGCCATCAGCCCCTAGCCAACAGACAACAGAAATCGGCCACTAGACAATAGAAATCAGCAAATAGCCAATAGAAATCAGCCAATAGCCATCAGCCACTAGCCAATAGAAATCAGCCGATAGCCATCAGCCAATAGCCATTAGCCATGCCCCCGATGATGTCATAATATCAGGACTTTTGTATGATATACTACACTGCCGCTCATTCTGTGGTTCTGCGACAACATTCACAGAAGTCTGTGTGTGTGTGTGTGTGTGTGTGTTGCAGGTTACCGTGAGTTCCAGCTGTCTGATAGGAACTCACGGCTGGCTCTCTTATGACAGAAACATCTCCAACTACTTCACCTTCATCAAAGACCCCACTGTGGCCAATCAGAAGTGAGCATAACTTTTATTATGATTAAATGATAGAACAATAATCAACAAAGCTAAAGTAAATAAAATGTCACTAACTTTCCTGTCGTTCCCCCTGATGTGTAGGACCCAGAGGTTCGTAGCAGGGCCGTTCTCTCCAGATGTGGACGTCTCTACTAAGCTGTTTGTTGTGTCTCATGATGGAAAGCTTCTGTTCAGTGGAGGCCACTGGGACAACAGTCTCCGAGTCACATCGCTGCTGAAGGGGAGGACGATAGCGCAACACATCCGCCACATGGGTAACACGAGAACCTGAGAATTACATACACACACACACACACACACAGAACATCTAGCTGTACTCAATAGACACGATGTAATACACAGGATCATAAAAACACTCGAAGACTCATTATTTAGGCAGGATATTTGAGCAACATTTGTATGAATTTGTGTGTGTGTGTGTGTGTGTGTGTGTGTGTGTGTGTTTCAGATATAATAACCTGCTTGGCCACGGATCACTGTGGGCTTCACCTGATCACCGGCTCCAGAGACACCACCTGCATGGTGTGGCAGGTGCTGCAGCAGGTGTGTGTGTGTGTGTTAGAGCAGAAATGCATATTGCCATATCACTTACCTTCAAATTTTAGAATCCAAAACAGAAGAAAGTGTGTGTGTGTGTGTGTGTGTAATGCTGTCATTTATGGTGTTCGTATATGTGTGTAATGCTGTCTTTTATTGTGTGTGTGTGTGTTGGTGTGTGTTAGAGCATAAATGCATATTGCCAAATCACTTATCTTAAAATTTTAGAATCCAAAACAGAAGAAAGTGTGTGAGAGCTCACATTGTGTACGTGTGTGTGTGTGTGTGTGTGTGTAGGGCGGGGCTCCAGTGGGTCTAAGCCCTAAACCAGTGCAGGTGCTGTATGGACACACAGATGAGGTTGTGAGTGTGTGTATCAGCTCAGAGTTGGACATGGCTGTCTCAGGAGCACGGGTAAGACGCACCCTGGTCCTACTTGTGTATCATGTGTATCATGTGTGGGTTGTTTCTCACTGTTGTACGAAAGGGGGTGAAAACTTGTGCACTCAGTTCCATCCTTATTAATTATATTAGTTGCTGATGCATGATACCTGGTGTGTGTGTGTGTGTGTAGGATGGCACAGTGATGATCCACACAGTGAGGAGAGGACAGTACCTGCACTCACTGCGTCCCCCGTGTGAGAGCTCTCTGCCTGTGTGTGTCACACACCTGGCCATGTCCTGGGAGGGTCACGTGGTGGTACACACCTGTGTGGAGGGCAAGGCCACACTGAAGGTAACACACACACACACACACACACACACTTACAGAGTGAATTTCATCTCAAGGTGGCTGTTGTGCTTGAGTCTCATGCAGTGCATCATGGGACTGGTGCTAGTGTGTCATGTTGGTCTCTAACACTGTGTTGATGTTCAGGATAAGAACACACTGCACCTGTACTCAGTGAACGGGAAACACCTGTGCAGCGAGCCTCTGAAGGAGCAGGTGACCGATGTGTGTGTGTCAGGAGAGGTCATCATCACCGGCAGTGAGCAGGGCTTTCTCTCCATCAGAGACCTGTACAGGTACAACCTCCTCTCCTCTCCTCTCCTCTCCTCTCCTCTCCTCTCCTCTCCTCTCCTCTCCTCTCCTCTCCTCTCCTCTCCTCTCCTCTCCTCTCCTCTCTCCTGTATGTTTGTTCAGACTGTGTGTTCTGACTGGAATCTTGTTTCTGGTGGTTGCCATGGTAGCCTGGCGCTGTGTGTGTGTCCCGTGGCGATGCGTGTGCCGATCCGGTGTGTGTCTGTGCCGAAGGAACAGTCTCACGTGTTGGTGGGGCTACAGGACGGAAAACTGATCGTGGTCGGAGTCGGCAAGCCAGCCGAGGTAACACACACACACACACTCTCACAATCACACACACACACACTTTCACAATCACGCATATAAAGTGATTCACTTGACTCAGCTCATATTCCTTCCTTTAACATCATCTTCTTTCTCTTCACTTCGTCCTCTCGTTCCTTTTTCATGCTTTCTCTTCATTGCTTCTATTCCTTTCCTTTCTCCTCCTTCTCTTTTTCTTCCTCTCCCTGTCCATACTTGTACTCTTCCTCTCTCTTTCTTTCTCTTCCTCTTCATCTCCTCTTTCTATTTCCTTTCCTTTTCATCGCTTCATCTTTCTGTCCTATTCCCTCTTTTCCTCCTCTCTCTCTCTCTCTCTCTATCTCTCTCCTTCCCCCCCTCTATCTCTCTCTCTCTCAGACACGTTCAGGTCAGATCACACGGAAGCTCTGGGGCTCCAGCAAACGCATGACTCAGATTTCCTCTGGAGAGACTGAATATCCCACCCAGGAGCAGATCTGACTCCGCCCACTACCCAGCCATTCACCAATCAGGATGGAGCAAGGAAGGAAGTGTAGTGTCCACGGTGTGTGTCGTGCTTTCAGACGTGTGTGTTGGACCGGCGCGGGCGCTGATGTCCAGCTGGGTGTGTCGGATTCGATTACTACCCTTAATCATATCAACACACACAAACACACACTCATTGCGACACTGGTGTGTGGGTGTGGGTGTGTGTGGGTGTGTGTGGGTGGGTGTGTGTGTGTGTGTGGTAAATATTCCATTTGTTTTCAGTGGCCTTGTATCTCTTTGCCTTTTATTTTTTTAACACACACTCACACACATACACATCATATGCACACATAGGAAGGCTGTTCACTGTGTGTGTGTGTGTGTGTGTGAGAGAGACTGTCTGAATGTGTTTGATTTGTTACTTGAATTCTGGATTATTTATTTGAATGAAGGTGAATCAGTGACTTTTTAACTCTACACTTCAGTGATGAAGGGCTTCAGTAGTCATGACTCTAAGCAGCGAAGCAATACAACCCCCCTCCCGACCCCCCCCCTCCCCTCCCCTACAAAAGACTGATAATGGTACATTCCACTCTGTAACACGGCGACCGACCAATCGTCCGAGTCTTCCCGTGATACAGCATGAGAACTGCCACGTACACGCTGTACGCTCCGGGGGAAGAGATGGAGACGCCGTCGCTGTCGTTGGTGTCTTTATTCCAGTGTGAAGCCATGCACTCTGCGTCTGTTTACTATGCAGGACAGCGTACTTCCACACCACTCAGTTACTGAACTTCTTTTAACGCGTGTGTGTGTGTGTGTGTGTGTGATATTGTTTCTTGGTAGAAATTTCCTCCTTAATTTAGGTAAGGATTGAGCTAAATTATTATTCGAGACGTAAAGACACACCGATTTCCTTATTTCTTCTTCTTCTTCTTCTTCTTCTTCTTCGTCGTCGTCTTCTTCGTCCATGATACTCATGTCCTCATGCTCGGGTTTTCGTGTGTGTGTGAGAGAGAAAAATTTTACTTCACATGCAGTGCTAGTTCAAGAGGTTATGGTTCTGGGTTGTTGATCAGAGGATCAGGGTTCAAGCCCCAGCACCACTGAGCAGTTTAACCCTTTCTGCTCCAGTGGTGTTGTATCAGAACTGCCCCATGTGGTCTGACCCCAACTTCCTCAGCCTGGGCTATGTGAAGAAAAAGAATTCCAGTGTGCTTTAATGTATGTGTGACGATAATTAAGGCTTATTCCGGACAACATTCACCCAGTCAACTGGAAATTAATACCACTGCTGTTGAATTCTTTAATCTGATTGGTCGCTACCGTTTCTATAGTAACAAGCCATGCAAAGACTTTCCACATAATGCGCGGCGGTAGCTCAAGCGGTTAAGGCTCTGGATCGTCGACCAGAAGCCCTAGCACTGCCAAGCTGTCACCATTGGGCCCTTGAGCCAAGGCCCCTAACCCACCCTGCTCCAGAGTGACCCTGACCCTGTGTTCTGACCCTAACCCCCAAGGATGGGATATGTATTAATGTATATGCAGTATATGTGCAGTAAGACAACTTAACTGATAGAAAGCGGATTCAAGTACGTAAGAAAGGAAGGCGTATAGTCGTTGACGGGGTCAAGCGTTCTCTAAGAAGATCTACGGTAGGAGTCTCCAGTGTCAGAAGACCTGATAGCGTGACCTGCTAGCAAGTGATGAGGGAGGAGAAGAGATTTTTAATCCTGTTCTGTTGTAAGAGTGTTACACGGCATGAACTGTAGTGTAACTATAGACGGATAAAAAGTACGGCACTGTGAAAAACAAACACTTCAGGCTTCAGGAACACACTGTTGATTAGTTTCCAGTTACTGCACGACCTAAGCCTCTTTACTTATTTAATGAGAACAAATTTCTAAAGTCTAATTAATACACACATACAGATATTTTTTTATCTATACATTTCTATACATATTGACACACTAAACATATATTTCTATATGTTTTCTATCTCATGGAGAGCGATCTCACCTCACACTTTTCTGTAGATGATGTCACACACACGGTCAGTGTTTCTCTAACGCTGGCTCCGCCCCTCACCGAGACCGCAGTCTAGATTTATAAACTAACAAGCAACCTATTTTTGTAGAAATTCTAATAGCCGTGTGTGTTTTTTTAACGCGTCACAGACACTATTTTAATCCGTTTTTGAGCAGGTCTTAAAGTTAAAGCATTAAAAGGAGTCGTGTGCAATCCTGGGAAATGTTTATAATTATTACAAACATGTTTAGGAAACTTTTTTTTTAGAAGAAATCGGATCAGATTCTGAGTCAAAAATGGAACGATCACTTAAAGAAATGAAGGTCTCTCTCACTTGCATTAGCACTTTACATTTCATTCAGCTGCTGAGATTCACTGCATGACCTTTTGTTTTTCTTTATTAAATAGGTCATGCAGAAATTCCCAAAAACAGTAAATCATGTCCAAAATCAAGTGATTATTATTAATTAAAATTGCATTGTTATTTGACTTTCAGTGGAGTAAAATGTGGAGTTAAAACCAGAAAAAAATTTAAAGAAAAAAATAAAATAAAGAAAAAAATAAAATAAATAATATATGTTTGAAAGTAATAATAATAATAAAAATAATAAAAATTCCAGAAATGAAACAAAAAGAAATATTTCAAAATAGTTAATATTCAGGTCTAAAATATTAGTAATAAATAAATGAATAATAAATTCACATTCACGTTAACAAACTCAGCATTTTCTCAACAGAACATAATCATGTTCTACAAAATTTCTACATTTGTGCATTATACAAACTGGACGCAGTGAATGACCGTTCCACGAGGAGTCTGATTTTCATTTTTTTAATTCCTCTTTAATCTAGTTTTAAAAATGGCGTAAAAAATGTGTTCACTGGAGTCTGAAACCAAAATACAATCTATATTTGTTTCATTTCGAGGATAAAGTTTGTTCTAGAGAGAACGTGGAAACTGAAGTGAAAATGCAATGTTAAATATTTTCCTTAAAAATAAAACGAAAGAACAAAAAACAGAAAATCTGGACGTTTCACGAAGGACCTTCCGTCATGTCTTTCTAATGGTGCGATGTTTGTCGCCTCATCCAGCCTTAACCTTCACACTCTGTAGATAAAAACCTTCAGATCTTAGCGTCACGTGTCTTCGGCGTCACGTGATCACAGATCATCGGTGTGTCTTTAGTCTCTCTGACCAGATCCTGTTCAATGCCAAATTCCTGAGTGATGATGTCATCGAGGGCATGGTGCTCTGCCGTGTGCTTCCTGTACGATGGGGTGATGTGGTGCTTGCTCTGGGTTAATAGGGGCGGGTCCCAAACGCTATCCTTCATCCCTTAGATTTCACATTAATTCACGTCATCATCTTCAGAAATGCCCCGAAGCCCAGATTCATGAAGCGTTATAAACGGCTTATAAACACACGTAACATAATGTAATAATTCCGGGAGGTAACGCGGTCTGCCAACGTTAGGATAATGTGTAATAAACTCCGGACATGTATGTAATCCTGTTATAATGCTGTTATAACTGTTTATTACATGTTATAGAGCATGATGCATTATAAGCTGTGTGCATAATGTTGGAATTGTGAGAAGATGTATTCTGTTATAAAGTGTTTATAAAGCATTATAAACCCTAATTACACATCATGCGCAGTTCCATCAAGGTCTATAAAACGTCATGAGGGCATTATAACACGAACGGATATGAAGTCACTATGCAGCGCGTATAGCCTTCATAGAAAGTGCTACAGGGTTTTGTGAATGTAATAACGCTTCATAGCGCTGCTCGAGCACGGAAACTGTGTGTTCTGTCAGTTGGTTCTAACCCTAGGTTGTGTGCTGTGGAGTCGTTAGCGTTATTAACGATGCAGACATGTGCTCCTGTTTATTAACAGTTATAAGATTCTTATGAAGTGAGTGAGTGATTGTATTTGTATGTGTGTGAGTGTATTTGTGTGCGTGTATGTATATATTTATATATACACATCAATCACTTAGAACAGTTGTGTAGTTTTTTTTATTTATTTATGTATGTATTTATTTACAATAATAATATTTATTTTAGATATTTAACAAAGTTCTGAATCCTCAGCAGGGATCTCGAGGGAGAGAATACATGGTGACGAACGCCTTCTCGTTTCTATAGCAACAGAGGGCGGAAGGAGTCTGCAGTCTGAGGAGTGTTTGTGCTCAATATTTATTTATTTATTCATTTAAATCACAGAAACGTTCAAATGTAACTAGTGAAAAATACCATGTGTCGTCATGAATGAATGAATGAATGAATGAATGAATAAATAAATAAATAAATAAAATTGATTACGTAAGTAATTAATGCTGTAGAACTCATTATGACATCACATTAATTAATTCATTCATTTGTTTTTGTTTTTGTTTATAATGACGTGGTATTTTTCACCCAGTTACATTTGAACGTTTCTGTGATTTAAATAAATATATATCTATATATATTTATCGATATATAAATATCGAGCTCAAACACTCCTCAGACTGGAGACTCCTTCCGCCCTCTGTTGCCATAGAAACGAGAAGGTGTTCTTCACCATGTACTCTCTCCCTCGAGATCCCTGCTGAGGAATTCATTCATTCATTGATAGATAGATAGATAAATAAATAAATAATGAATTGCGGCGTTGTAAGAGGAATAAAGCTCACAGTCGTATAGGAATTTTTCTACAACAGCACCAGCTTTCCATATTCCAGCTTATAAGCCGTTTATAACCTAGCTATGAGTTTGGGCTTCATGCGTACCTTACCAGCATCCTAGCGTTTGGGACGTGACCCTCGGGTGTGTTTTCTTTATTTTTTTTCTTTACCACGTGCTTCCTGTGTGTGTATTGGAACTGCAGAAGCGGAGATGAAGCTAATAAACACTACGAGACCGGTCATCATAAGCAACTTTTTTTTAGACGTCTCTTTTTTACACGCCGGACCTTCTTCCTTACACTTCAGAGTCTTCTTGTTGTTATTGTTGTTGTTTATTAATAGGTTTTGTTTTCTTAATAATTCCTTTCCTTTATTATGGAAAAATGGAGTGCCTTTGAAATTCCCAGACTTCCCTGCCCTGATTTTAGAGCCATGTCCTGCTCCGTGACCTTTCACCTGTTGCAGCATTCCACAAAGAAAAAAAAAATCTGATTTAATCATATCAGACCTGTGATTTAACCGTCACCAATGGTTGTGTGTGTGTGTGTGTGCTTATTTAAATATATATATATATATACTGTATGTACAGCATGATTTTTATTTTTATTTTGTCCGTCCAAATTGTTTTTTTTTGGTTTTGTTTTGTTTTTTTTGGCACTTTCTAGGTACGACCCTTTGTGAGAGATGAGTGAGTTTTGAAATAAATAAATAAATAAATAAATAAATAAATGTCTCCTGATCTGTACAGATTTAAAAAAAAAAAATAAAAAAAAAAGAAATGCTTTGTATACACACTCAGAGAATGATGATTAAAGTTGTGTTGAAAAGTTGTTCACATCGTCTGTGTGTGTGTTTGTGTGTGTCTTAACGTGCGGACTGTGATGTCATCCATCTATCTATCCATCTATCCATCTATCTATCCATCTATCTATCCATCTATCTATCTATCTATCTATCTATCTATCTATCTCGTATGATATGATGCAGATAAACACAGCTGGATTTTAAACACAAACCATCCAGAATGTTTTTATTTTAGCTACAAGAAAAACAGAGAATGTTAGTTACACCATCACACAGTGATAAAAATTGTTACCGTGGCAACCAGTAGTAAGAACACCTACTTACGAAAAAGAAAAATCTCTCTTTGTGTGAATGTAGTGCTATGGATCAGGTCTTTAGTGATCTCTGTGATAATTGTGTGTTCTGTCATTGTGGGTAATGTAGGAAAGTGAATAGAGACCAACGTGTCACGAACTGGGACGCTGACCGCTCCCCAGTCCTCCACAGCCGACATCAGAGCTTTATTTCACTTATAAAGAATCCCCACAGCTGGCGCTCCAGCACCTAGCAGAATGCTTTCACTGAAGATTGTAGTTTATTATAAGAGTAAAAGGGGAATAAAATGTTCAACATGAACATACACTATATTGCCAAAAGTTTTGAGACACCCCTCCAAATCACTAAATTTAGGTGTTGTGTTTCAGGGGTTCACTGCCCACCAGTGTACAAAGTAAGGTCCATAAAGACATGGATGAGAGAATATGGTGTGGAGGAACTTCACAGACTCCTGACCTCAACCTGATAGAACACCTTTGGGATGAATTAGAGCGGAGACTGCGAGCCAGACCTTCTCGTCCAACATCAGTGCCTGACCTCACAAATGCGCTTCTAGAGGAATGGTCAGAAATTCCCATAAACACACTCCTAAACCTTGTGGAAAGTCTTCCCAGAAGAGTTGAAGCTGTTATAGCTGCAATGGGCGGGACAACTCCATATTACATTCATGTGCATGTAAAGGCAGACGTCCCAGTTTTGGCCTGGCTCACAAAGGTGTTCTATCAGGTTGAGGTCAGGACTCTGTGAAGTTCCTCCACACCAAACTCACTCATCCGTGTCTTTATGGACCTTGCTTTGTGCACTGGTGTGCAGTCATGTTGGAACAGGAAGGGGTCATCCAAGGGGGCATGAAATTGTCCAAAATGTCTTGGCATGAAGCTGAAGCATTAAGAGTTCCTTTCACTGGAACTAAGGGGCCGAGTCCAACCCCTGAACTCAATGAAACTTTTGGCAATATAGTGTATGAGTCTGATGGTCAAGTAAAAGCCAACATTTGGCCATATAGTGCGGCTATGAATGAATGAATGAATGAATGAATGAATGAATGAATGAATGGATGAATGAATGAATGAATGACGGCCACAGAAACGCCCTCTAGCAATATCACGTGTTCTCGCGAGACCTTCCAACGAGAGTGAGCCGAATGCTTATTCTCGCGAGATCTGGCAACGCGAGTAAACAGTCGCCATTTGTGGGAAAGAGAGGAAAAATCGAGAAAAGTATTGGGAATATTTTCTAGACGTTTTCATGCAAAATTGTCGGATCTCAGTTCTTGTAAAGGGGCGAATTCCTCTCTAAAATATATAAACACTGCACTCTCCGCCTGCTCTGCTGTTTAAATATAAGATGCTTGGAATAATCAGTGAAAACTGCGCGTAGTTTGGCTGGGTAGCATTAGCGTTAGTATTAGCATTCCTGGCCTGGTGTGTTGTTAGCTTAGCACTTTTTCCACCTTCAGCACTTTAGCTGAGTTGTTGTTGTTTTTGGGGGTTTGTTTTTCTTTTGTTTTCTTTTGAAAAAAAATGATGATTGAAAACCTCGATGCCTTGAAGACCTGGCTCTCCAAAACCCTCGAACCAATGTAAGTGCACGGGTTAGCATGTTAGCCTAGCATAGTCGCTGTTTCAGTTCTGTCTTAACGTGTTAGCACTGTGAAGCTATGTTGAGTTAGCTTGAAGCTGGACTTGATGTTGCTGTATCATTCAGTCAAGTAATAATAATAATAATAATAATAATAATAATAGAACGGATGTGTCCAGAGTGGGTATTAAATATATTTTAATTGTAAAATTCGTCACAATACAAAAAAGTCATTCGTAAGTTTTAAGAGTATCTTAAGAGAGAGAGAATTTTTTTAATGAAAAAATAAATAAATAAAATAAATGTAAGCACGTCTTAAAATAAAAACAATTATTCTTCGAATATCATAAAATTATTTAAAAATATAAATAAAATATTTTCCACGCTTTGGGAGATTTTTATTTTTGTAAAAAATGATTTATAAAACGAGACTATATATATATGTATGTCTATATACACACACACACACATATATATATATATATATATATATATATATATATATATATATATATATATAAATATAAATTAAACATTTTCCACTTCTTAAGGATTAAGTGCATCAAGGATATTTTTTAAAATGAAGAAAAATAAATAAATAAATGAAATTAATCACGTCTTAAAATAAAATGAATAATTTATCAAATATCATAAAATTACAAATAATTAAATATAAAGTATTTTCCATGCTTTGAGAGGGGTAAATATTATTTAAATTTTTGTTTTGTAAAAAATGTGTTTAAAATTATATAAAAAATATAAACTAAACATTTTCCATGCTTCGAGAGTGTTAATTTTTTGTAACCTTTTTTTTGTATAAAATGAGCTGTATAAAATTATATAAAAATATAAATAAAATATTTTCCACACTTTCAGAGTTAATTTTTTATTTATTTTTATTTGTAAAAAATGATTTAAATAATTTAAATAATTATTGTATTCAATGCAAGATTTGTTTAAAAACTTTTATTTTATTTAGCAATGATTTTGAATACAAAAGTACATTAATAATTATTAAATATCTTTCCTATGAAAAAAATGTTTATTGTAATTAAAATAATATTCATCAAATCAAAATGTCAGTTATAAATGTATAAATGTATACATTTTTTTTATATATATATAGATATTTATTTTAACCACATTTTCTTTAAAATGAGGTGATGTGAAACAATAAAATATTTATTTTTATTATTATTATTTTTAATATTTAATTTATTCAGTAAAAAATGATCAATTAATTATTTTAATTATAAAATAATGATTTAAAGTTCATGTTAATAAAATACATTCCTTTTTTTCCCTTTATGGACAGTTTAGTATAGAGGTCTTTGCAGCCCCATGAAATAATTACTGTTTTATTTTAATAACATATTTATTATTAAAATTACACTTTACAGCTGTTCATACAGTATGAAGGAGGTTGGAAGAGGCAAATCATTAGACAATCAAAGTCATTAGATGATATATTATATTATGACTCTCTTCCTCATGTACCTTTATTCCTTCCTTTCTATGTAACCTGCTGGACGTCTCTCTGGTTTGCTGTGCCGTGTGCAGATGTGACGCTGACCCGTCTGCGCTCGCTAAATACGTGGTGGCCTTGGTGAAGAAGGACAAGTCGGAGAAAGAGCTGAGAGCACTATGCATAGACCAGTTGGATGTATTCCTCCAGAAGGGTGGGAATCACGCTTGCTACGTTTCGGTTCATATCTGATTATGTTTTCTGTGCATTTCAATACTTCTGTATGCTTCTGACGCTGCTGTGTTTGTGCAGAGACTCAGACGTTTGTGGATAAACTTTTTGAAGCTGTGAACACAAAGAGCTACCTACCTCAGGCTGAGATGCTGAGCTCCGCGTGCAGGACCGAGAGCCACACCCGCTCCGACAAAGACGAGCAGAAGAAAGACGAGGTGAGAGACGTGTATATATGTTTGTGTGAGAGAGAGAGAGGGAGAGAGTACTGGTTTGTGTGTGAGTGTATTTGTGTGGGCGTGTGTGTGAGAGAGTGTATTTGTGTGGGCGTGTGTGTGAGAGAGTGTACTGGTTTTTGTGTGTGAATGTGAAAAAGCTTTACCATTTTGTGTGTGTGTAGCAGGTGAGTCGGGATGATGACCGGGAGAAGAAGTTCTCCAGGAGAGTGAACCACAGTCCTCAGTCCAGCTCACGTTACAGCCGAGACATCAGGTAAAACACACACACACACACACTCACACAGGTTTTAAATAATAACCACAACGATAATTAATATCAATTACTTTCGTTATCCTAACACATTCTTACTGCTTGATGATCCATTTCACAGGAGGAGTGATGAGCGTAAGAAAGATGATCGGTCTAGAAAGCGAGAGTACGAGCGTCCTCCGCCCAGACGGGACTCGTATCGCGAGCGCTACAACCGCCGCAGGGGGCGGAGCTACAGCCGTAGCAGGAGTCGCAGCTGGAGCAAAGATAGAGTGCGTGACCGCGACCGAGAAAGAGAGCGTGAGCGAGACCGAGAGCGTGACAGAGAGCGGGAACGCTCCAGGACGCGCTCACGTAGCCGTTCCAGGTCAAGAAGTCGAGGTTGGCATGCACGCACACACACACACACACCAAACTGTTGGTTTATTATATTCATAATGATAATATTGACTAAAGCAGAGACCACACCTCCTTCTCTGTGAATGACCAAAGCACAGAGCCACACCATCAGTGGAACGGACTAAAACAGAGGCTAGGCCTCCTTCTCAGGGACTGAGTGAACCAGAGGCCACACCTCCTGCTAAAATGCCATTCATTTAAATTGACCTGATATGCATAAAAATGAGAGTTTAATTCAGTTGTAACCAGTTTTTATTTTTATTCTACAGAGAGGGAGTCTGGAAAACCAAAGTATGACCATGAGCGACCAGAGGGCGGAGCCACTGAGGCCTACGTTCCCCCACCCCTAGCTTCTGCTCCTAGCTCCACCCATTTCCCTGTACCCGCTCTCAGCAGCACCATCACTGTCATCGCCCCCACACACCATGGCAACAGCACCACAGAGAGCTGGTCTGAATTCCACCAAGACCACGTCCCGTATGGTAGACCGGCTCCACCCCTTTCACGCAAGCGTTGTCGTGACTACGATGGTAAGGAGGGTCTGAGATATCAGTCAAAGTGTGTTAATGATGTGCTCACCGATCAGGTATAACATTATCAGCAGTGCCAGGTGAAGTGAATAAGACTGATGATCTCCTCATCATGGCACCTATTAGTGGGTGGGATATATTAGGCAGCAAGTCAACATTTTGCCCTCAAAGTTGATTGTTAGATGCAGGAAAAATGGACAAGCGTAAAGATTTGAGCGAGTTTGACGAAGGGCTAAATTGTGATGGCTACACCACTGGATCAGAACATCCAAAACTGCAGCTCTGCAGTGGTCAGTATCTATCAAAAGTATCCTGTAAGTCCTGTAAATTGCAAGATGGGGCCTCTGCTGTTAACATCTTGGTGCCAGATTCCACAGCACACCTCCAGGGATCTAGTGGAGTCCATACCTCAACAGTTCAGGGCAGCAAAAATGGGGACCAACACAATATTAGACAAGTGGTCATAATGTTATGCCTGATGCGGTGTATATGCAACATTATGTAAATTGTCTTATTTGATCATTAAAATGGTTCACTACCTCGTTATTGCCTACTATACTTGCCACAAAGTAACAGGTATTATTTATTTGGACACATCAGGATTAATTATAGGCAACAATTCTGCTGTAATTTGTTACACTGGTATGTTAATATATTTAAAAAATATTTTTTTTTTTTACTTGTCACCATTGTGTTAAATTTTTTTCCCTCATCACACAGAGAAAGGTTTCTGTATGCGAGGTGATATGTGTCCATTCGACCACGGCAGCGATCCGGTGGTGGTGGAGGACGTCAACCTTCCAAGCATCCTCCCCTTCCCACCTGCGCCACTTCCCGTCGGGGATGGTCCGCCCCCTCCGGGTCTGCCTCCACCTCCGGGTCTACTCCCTCCTCCACCGGTTAATCTCCGGCCCCCTGTGGCACCAGGCGGCCTCCCACCTGTCGCAGGTAACGTTTTCTTACCCGTCACTTAGCTATAGTGTGAGGATCTGACCACTTTAGTGTCCAACTGGAACAATTACACGCCACAATAAAACTTTTTCTGTGTTGCGTCCAGGTCCTCCTCCACCACTCCCGGCACTGGATGCTCCTCCAAACTCCATGACCAGCTCTGTCCCCTCCATCGTCTCCACGTCTCGTCCTCTACTCCCTCAGCCTCCTCTTCACCTGGTCACTTCAGGCATCCGACCCCCACTCGCACAGCCTCCACCTCCCCTCTTTACCTCGGGTAACCTCATTGCATCTTTGGTGGATTCCAGCATCATGAAGGTCGGCTCTGTCCTCTAAACATCTTGCTGTGTTGTGTTATCTATAGATTCATTTGAACCGGACGTGTATAACCCCGAAGCTCCTAGTCTGAACTCGCGCCCTGCGTATAGACCCCGGGTCAACGTCCAGAGACCCAACCTCATCGGCCTCACCATGGGAGAAGTGGATCTTCCTCCTCGAGGTAATGTCCTGTATATGGCACTTATAGAGAAATAAAACACTGTTTCAACACTGTTTGAGGAAAATAAACACTGTTGCCCCCTCAAGCTGATTATTTTTTTAATAAAGAAGTGTTTATTCTTCTTATACTACAGCAATATTCTCATCTCTTTATTTTAATCCATGTTTGTGTAACATGGTTTGGGCCGAGATGTCCGGTTAATTGTGTGCGTTCTTAAATATACTATATGTTAAAAATATAGAAAGAATTTGAAAGGAAGTGAGGCCAAATATGTGGTGGTAATATATGTTTTTTGTTCTGTGTGACCTCCATAGAGAAAATGCTGAACAGCAATAATGCACGCATCGTTCTGGAATCAGACTCCAGGAAGAGAGGGGCTGGCCATCATGATGGAGGCATTCCTTTGAAAAAACCATGGTTTGATAAGTAAGTAATAACATTTTGTGTTTTGATAAACAGTGCCATTTTTATGTTACTCTTTAAACCTTACCATTTATTTCCTCTCAACAGGCTGAACTTCAACAAGCCCAACCATCACGGCTACCATAAGAAACTGCCACTTCCACTTCCTCTGCCCAACACCAAGCTGGCCATCCGTCAGATCCCGCCTGAGCTCAACAACATCAGCAGACTTAACGAGCACTTCAGCAAATTTGGGAAAATCGTCAACCTGCAGGTGAGAGCCGCGTCGTCTCACAGCGCATCATAGATTAGCTCCATGCAGCATGTTCTATTTGTGAGTAGTGTCTAGGTAGGCAACATTATTTAGTCAGGTTTGCGCTTTGAGGTCAAGTCTGTCCCACTTTGGAACGTCTAAGGGGAATCATTGTCCAAATCGCAAGGTCAAGAATTCTTTTTCTCAATTTCGTGTGTATGGATACTTTATCTCAGTTTATCTATTATAAGTACTAAAATAAAGTTGTGTTTTTAATTCCATTTTAAACCTTTGTCCTTTTTTAATAACTGTGTTAAAGTATTTCTTCTAATAATACATTCTGCAGTGAAACACTATGAACAGTGAGGTTTTAAGCATACACTATATTGCCAAAAGTTTTGGGACGTCTGCCTTTACATGCACATGAATGTAATATGGAGTTGTCCCGCCGTTTATAGCTATAACAGCTTCAAGTCTTCTGGGAAGGCTTTCCACAAGGTTTAGGAGAGTGTTAAACACATTTGTGAGGTCAGGCACCGATGTTGGACAAGAAGGCCTGGCTCACAGTCTCCACTGTAATTCATCCCAAAGGTGTTCTCTCAGGTTGAGGTCAGGACTCTGTGAAGTTCCTCCACACCAAACTCACTCATCCATGTCTTTATGGAGCTTGCTTTTGTGCACTGGTGTGCAGTCATGTTGGAACAGGAAGGGGTCATCCCCAAACTGTTCCCACAAAGTTGAGAGCATGAAATTGTCCAAAATGTCTTGGTATGAAGCTGAAGCATTAAGAGTTCCTTTCACTGGAACTAAGGGGCCGAGTCCAACACCTGAATTCAATGATTTGGAAGAGTGTCCCAAAACTTTTGGCAATATAGTCTAGGTGATCATTTTTAAACTATTTCCAGAAACACTGATTCATTAGTGTGTGTGTGTGTGTGTGTGTGTGTAGGTTGCCTATAACAATGATCCTGAGAGTGCTCTGATCCAGTTCGAGTCTCCAGAGGAAGCAAAGCGTGCTATTCACAGTACCGAGGCTGTCCTCAACAACCGATTCATCAGAGTGTACTGGCACAGAGAGGACGGGCCGCCTGGCACCCAAACACACACCCCGCCCAACGTGGTACACACACACACACCATTCTACATATGCTGTACACATACACCGTGTTATTAAGACTTGAGATTAAATCATAGCCATGAGATTTATAAACACTGGTGCAATATTAAAATGTTTTTCATGAATAAGTCTCTCAGTGAAGAGGTCAATGATATGAAGGCTTTAGCATCTACATCAGTTGTGAGTGTAAGATCTCTTTCGTCTCCTGACGTATCAGGGTGGGACGCAGCCTGAAGCCACCAGTCTGAAGCAGTCAGTGAAAGATCGTCTCGGTCCTCTGCCCTCTAACAGCACAGAGCCGCTGCAGGACGCCACGCCTCCGTCACAGGTTGGAGCACTGTATTGTATTTTGTGCACTACGACATTTGTGCTAAACAATTTACCTCTATAATTGTCCATGCATGTGTGTTTGCGTCCAGTCTTCACAGAGCGCCACCAGATCGTCAGTGAAAGACCGGCTGGGTTTCTCTAAACCCGCAGCGGCTGAAGGAAAGGTGCTTGATCTTTTTCTCTTTTCGTGTTAGCAGTCTGATGTGTGCATTTTGTGTCCTTGAGACAGACCGGACGTTTGTCTTAATCTCGTTTTGCAGGTCTTCTCCACCTCCACTGGACTCACGAAGACGTTTTACAACCCAGCTGCAATGAAACCAGGACAAAAGGGCGTAGTGACAGGGACTGCCGCCAGCTCCGAGGATGCACTGAAGAAGAAGCAGGTTAGTCACGAGGAGTAAAAGGCTTTAGGGTGTGGTGTTTTAGGAAAAACTGCCAAATATGGTCCAAAGTAGCTCCTCATTCTATTGATTATTTTGCTTGACCACAAGTCTTTGATTCTTTAATTCTGACTATAAATGTCCCAGGATGTACCTCAAACTGTATTGAATTATTTAATTTCTTATATAATTTCTGCTGGGTTTTCTTGAAGGAGGCGTTAAAACTGCAGCAGGATGTGAGGAAGAAGAAGCAGGAGATCCTGGAGAAGCACATTGATACGCAGAAAGTGAGTCTCTGAACAACACAGCTTTTCACATTTTACTGTCAGAGATTTTTGCTGAGGTCCGCTCACTGTTTGAGAAATGTTGACTGTGTGTGTGTGTGTTCAGCTGCTGATCTCTAAGCTAGAGAAGAACAAGTCAATGAAAGCGGAAGACAAAGCTCAGTTGATGCAGACGCTGAACACTCTTACAAACAGCATTAGCAAACTGCAGGAGGAGATCAGGGGTCTGTCCAGCACACACACTCTGCATAGTGGCATCAAAACCAAGGCCCAGGTATGTGTACACACACACACACAACACTACTATTTCCAACCTGTAGTTGCAGTGTTCCCAATACGGTATCTGTGCCAGAGAACCCAGTTCTGCAAACTGTTTGGTTCTGTCTCATAGGAATTGTGTGTGTGTGTTCAGGCTCAGAAGGAGTTGCTGGACACTGAACTCGATCTTTACAAGAAAACACAAGCCGGAGAAGACACAGCTCAGCTCAAACTCCGATACACACAGCTGCAGCTCGAGGTACACACACTCGCATACAAGCACATGGATTATTCTGCACACTGCTTCCTGTAATCCCTGAAACGGCCACTAGGAGGCAGTGGTGTTTCATTATTAGTTTTAATTCTTTATGGAGACCAAGAACGTTTGGGGTTGTGAAGACGGTTTTCTCATTCACTCACTTCTGACCGTCTCTGTCAATCTCCTTTTCTCGTTCCTCAGGCTGCTAAGCGGGGCATCCTGACCCCAGGGCGAGGGAGGGGGGCCCATGCCCGGGGTCGGGGATCGGCACGGGGACGTGGTAGGGGCATTAGAGGCAGACCCAGGGGAGTTCCTACCCACTCTGTTGTGGATCATCGACCCCGTGCTCTGGAGATCAGCGGCTTCACCGAGGCTGACCGAGTGGATCTGCTGCCACACTTTGCTGTAAGTTTAACACACACACACACACCCACCAACTTTCCACTACATCTTTACAGAATGAGCATCTTCCTGTAAAATGTAATGTGTCTGAAGATAAAATTATTCATGTGTATAAATGTCTGCTTTTTGTCCCATCAGCAATTTGGAGAAATTGAGGACTGTCAGATGGAGGACTCCAGTCTCAGTGCGGTCATCACCTTTAGAACCCGAGCAGAGGCTGAACAGGTACACACGCATGCACACACACTTTAATGGGATCACATGCTCTTTCTACCTGACTGACGGTCACACACTCATGCAATAAGAATGAGTTAAAGAAAAACTCTTTCTCTTTCTCTCTCTCTCTGTGTCTCTCTCTCTCTCTCTCTCTCTCTGTCTCATGCTCCTGACCGTTTTTCCTCCTTCTGCAGGCTGCCGTTCATGGCTTGAGGTTTAACAATCAGGAGCTGCGTCTGTCCTGGTATAAACCAGCGGTCTCTCTGAGCACAGCCGACGCTGACGAGGCAGAGCCTGAGGAAGAGGAGGTCAGCTTCATGTCCCATTCACATAAGCACATCTATTGTTAGATCAGATTAGCACAGTGATAAACTACAGCGGTGCGTCACATAACAGGCTAAAGGGTTAAGTCACGTTTATTCAGGTTTGTTGAGTCTGTGATTAGTCAGGATTATGAGAGGAACAAATGTGTGGCTGGTCTTCGTGCAGTAACGCTTTATTTCTACACAAATCAGTGCACAAGAGCAGGGATGTCACTATATAACGTGGTGTGATACATGACAGTGTGAAAATATCAGATCAGCGTTCTCTTAATGATCTAATCCAATTGAGTTTCCCATCCTGGGTAAACGTATCCATACAGCACACTGCTCATGTGGTCACATTCTGTCTCTGAGAGCCTGAGACTTGTGACTAGCCTGATCGCTCCAATAACATGTTCTATCCTCTGTGGTCTACAGTATCTGAGAAAGAGGCAGTTGAAAGTGGGGCATTTTAGCCTACGTCTACACTAATCCGGACAAATCTGAAGACGGCGTTTTGTGTCTTAAAACACTGTGCGTCCATGTTATCGCTTTCAAACGGTCATCCGCACTGAAACGTCTGAAAACTCTTACATCCCTGTACTGTGCAAATATCGATTCCTGACCCCTCTGTGTCATTACACTCAGACTGTCCGTTAATTCAGCATAGAGTCAGAGTCTTTTGTTAGTGGACTGACTTTTACTGATCTAGTCATCAAATAAGGACAAGACTAGGACGCTGCCAGTAGATGGAGCCATGAGTGCAGCGTATCAAGGATTGAAGAGTGTGCACGAGTGTCCATAGGGTCTTATCATGACATCATCAATTTTGGAGTATGTGTGGTAGCTGCCAGAGAGGATAACCTGATTTACATGGAGAATAAAATATTTATTGAAATCACTCGACATGATCACGCTGAAGAAGCACGTCTTTCCTTCTCCAGTTCCAGGAGGACTCTCTGGTGGACGACGCCCTGCTGCAGGATGACGACGAGGAAGAAGACGACAACGAGCCACGCTCCTGGCGCAGATGAAGAGGCCTAGCCCCGCCTCCACTGTCGCATCATTTCCTGTTTTCATTTCATTTTTTGGTCAAATGGTTGTTTTTAATTAAGAATCCGTTTGTCTCGAGTATGCCATTCATGTTTTATGTATTAGCAGTATAACGCTGAGCCGACGTCTCCATCAGCACTGTGCAGGATTTCTTTTTCACAATGTAAAAAAACCTTTTTCTGTGAATCCACTCTATTAGAAGTCGCGTTAATTTTGTAAAAAAAACAAAATCCGAGGTTTTAATTTCAAAGAGCACATTTTTGGGGTCACATGTAGTACATCTTCCGGTAGCCTTTTGAGCTAGTGTGTGTGTGTGTGTACATATTTTATGTATGAGTTTTAACGGTTTGTATGATTGCTTTGCTTTTCTCCCGGCTTACTCTGAACTGTCAAAAAAATAAAGAATTGAAATGGTCTAGAAAAAATATCAGCTGAAAAAAAAGAAGCGGAAAAAAAAGAAAAGAAACGCGAGGTGCTTCGGCACTCGTTTTAAAAAAAAAAAAAGAGAGAGAGAAAAGAAAGGAAAAAATCTAAAAATGGCTGAAAATATAAAGACCATTTCAAAACAAACCCCCCCACACCCCCAATCCTCACAAAAAGAGCAAAATTCCTATTAATTTTTTATTTTTTTGGTCCTGAATCTGAGAACGTGACCGGTAAGTGACGAGCTTTAAGAGGAAGGTAAGAAGTTTGCACTTTATAAAAAATCTATTTAGTTCCTTGCTGCAGTAGTAAACTGACTTGTTGATATTTTTGTGTACAACTGAGAAGATTTATATTTTATTAATTTGTTTTTGTGTCTCTTTCTTTTTCATGACTGGTCCCGAGGTCGTGAAGATCAGCACACATCATGGACCGTCAGACATCACCACCACCACCACCTTCAACCTGCTTAGCCCTTCTCCTCAGTCATATCCTACCTCGTTTATTCTCAGCACTAAGAGCTTTACATGGTTTTTTTTATGATCCAGGATTTGCCCTACACTTCACTTTTTAATAGTTCGGTCATTTGCTAGCTGTCGCATATCACGTGGCACAGGGGGCAGTGTAACACACTCAGAGGAAATGATCTCCATGTTTTGCTAGTGTTGCTGTGATTGATGAAGGAGAGAGAGAGAGCATCGATAGCTGTGGCATCATCAGGACTTGGGTGGTTCTTGCATTAGGGCTTATGTTTCCTGTTGTAACCGTTCATGAGCTATGTGGAGTTGTTTTTATTCCTCATTTAGAAGCTTGAGTGAAGCTCGACTTGTCTCAACTGATACTCGTTATGATAAAAATGCCCACTTTATTATCCTTGGCTTTATTGAGACTGATGTCTGATATTCACCAATCAGGCATAACATTAAGACCAGTGCCAGGTGAAGTGAATAAGACTGATGATCTCCTCATCATGGCACCTGTTAGTGGGTGGGATATATTAGGCAGCAAGTCAACATTTTGTCCTCAAAGTTGATGTGTTAGAAGCAGGAAAAATAGACAAGCATAAGGATTTGAGCGAGTTTGACGAAGGACCAAATTGTGATGGCTAGACCACTGGATCAGAGCATCTCCAAAACTGCAGCTCTTCCCGGTCTGCAGTGGTCAGTATCTATCAAAAGTGGTCCAAGTAAGGAACAGTGGTGAACCAGCGACAGGGTCATGGGCGGCCAAGGCTTATTGATGCACATGGGGAGAGAAGGCTGGCCGGTGTGATCCGATCCAACAGACGAGCTACTGTTGATCAAATTGCTGAAGAAGTTAATGCTGGTTCTGATAGAAAGGTGTCAGAATACACAGTTTAGGAAACGTCTAAGTGTCTTCTAGAGCACGGTAGGATTGAGTTGTCGGACTTCATAGCAAAACACACATATCTAATCAGATTGTTTTCTAATCAAACGCTGGCTGTCGGACATCTATATTTGTCACGTGTACATTACAGCACAGTGTTTTTGGCATATCCCGGGATGTTAGGAAGATGCGGTCAGAGCACAGTGAAAACCCTGGAGCAGAGAGGGTTAAGAACCTTGCTGAAGGGCCCAACAGTGGCGGCGCTGGGGCTTGAACCCATGACCTTTTGATCACTAACGGTTGTAGCACTCTATATAAAGCTGCATGAATGTTCATGATGCTGAAATAATCAGGGATTAGTGGAGCGAAGAGATGAGCAGGAGACTTAATGATGCTGCTAAAGCATGCACTTGTCTCTCTGTACATGACGTCCCTCAGTATGAAATCGTTCCAGTCCAGGGTGTACTTGTGGATGATTTTTAAAATGTTTTTGTGTTCATAAGAACACTGGAATTCTGCCATTCCTGAAACAAGTTCTCTTCAAGGCCAAGCTTTTAGTAGTATTCCATTATTTGGGCTTTTTTAATAAATAAATCTGACGCTTGTTGCTTTTCCGACTTTTTGTTTATTCGTCCCGTTCGACTGGTGCTCACACGAGCAAATGTTGACGACTTGGTGCTGTTTCCTGGCCGGTTCTTCTTTTCTCTCCCACAATTCCTTGCGGTCACATTTGCATGGCGCAGGAGAGGAGTGATAACCCAATCAGAGCGGCGGTGTGGCTCTCTCACCCGGGAGCCTGTCACCTAAAGGCAGCTAATTGTGAGGAATTCGATTTGTTCTCCGCTAAAGGCCGGCTCCGTTCCAAATTTAGGTCGTCTGGCTCAGCGAGGGGCCTTTTAAGTGGACACTAGGTCCACGCAGGACGTGCTGCTTTGTGCGCGCGCGTGCGGGGCATTCGTCATTCTTTTGGCCGACCTTCGACCTCAACCCGGGGTTCTAACAAGCATTGCTGGCTCAGGCGCGCTGCAGATTAGCGCATTGTGAGGAAAAGTGATGGATATTAAATTATGTTTTTTAAACACGCCTCTATTTCCCAGCGAGCCCAGTCCCGGCCCAGCTGGAGCTTCCCATAATGCCGTGATGGATTTGTTAAGCGCCGGAGCTCAGTGTGAGCTTTGCACACGGGGGTCAGACGAGTTTCCGTCTAACTCGTTTAGCTCGGAAAATATTGGCTAACGAGGTTAGCGCGTGTTGCGGGGTGTCGGATAACGCGTTTACGGCGCGCGCCTCGTTTGTTTAGGACTCTTTTCGTTTCTAATTTGCGTCAGCAAGATGAATGGACGGGTCTCTTAACGAGCAAAGCGAATGATGTGTGACTGTGCAGCTTGTGATCTTTGAGCGTAATTGATCGGGTTTTCGGTGCCACACCAGCGAGGCCCTGCGTTCCCATCCCAGGAGTGCAACATGGTGGCGGTGGAACGTTCGCTAATACAGCGGGGACGATCCGGTCGGTCTTCATCAACGGCTCTTCTGTCTGTTTTCTGTGGAGCAGACAAAATATACACCATTTCCATTTATTTATTTATTTATTTACAACTTTGTCGCTGCTACTTTGGTGCTAAAACTGTACATTGTTAGAAACCTGTCTAAAAAATATCACACATTATTTAACATTCTGTTGACTTTGTCATGAATTTATAATTCTTTATTTATTTGTTTAACCTCATTGTGGAATAAAATCCCATTTGTTCCTCTTATCACTTGTGTTTTCGCTCTATTGAAGTGTACCTAACATTATAAAATATTGAAAAACAAAGCTTTTACGCCTGACTGTTACAAAGCGCTCTCTGACACTGGAGACTCCTTCCATAAACTCCTCAGGCTTCATTAGGGATAAAATAGTAACTTTTAAGCTTTATCATTTTTTTCCATCTGTTTCTTTAGGTCTTGATAGCTGCTGATGTCTGTGGTTAAAAGCTCTATACAGATGAATTGAATAAACACCTCTTTACCCCAAAGCCTGGCTGTGTGAACTGGTAGACAGTTTATGAAGCACTGTAAATGTGTTTATAAACCTGGGAGCTGAAGCTGCTGCTCCACACACATCTCTCACACAAAGCTGTGTTTCAGGGGGAAAAAGTACAAAATGATAAGATGTACTTTTGTTTTTTTATTTATTTATTTGTGTGTAGGTTTGTGGGAGATCAGTGAAGGTGAGTGGAATTTTTTCTGCATTAATAGTTTGCTGGGGAAAAAAACAGCCATCTTATTAACCCTAAAGAAACAAGATTCTTCTCTCTCTCTCTCCTCTTTTTTCTTTTTTTTCTCTTTCTCTCTTTCCCTCTCCCCCCCTCTTCTTGCTCTCTCTCTTTCCCTCTCTCTTTTTTTCTCTCTACTTTCTCTCTCTCGTTCTCTCCCCCTCTCTTCTTTCTCTCTCTCTCTCTCCTCTTTTTTCTTTTTTTCTCTTTCTCTCTATTTTTTCTCTCTCTCTTTCCCTCTCTTCTCTCTCTCTCTCTCTCTCCCTCTCTCTCTCTCTCTCTCTCTCTCCCCCACATTTTATACAGAAGCTGTTTACTCCTTACTGTTTCATCAAAACAAACTGTGTGTGTGTGTGAGCACCCAGTCCACACTGCTAGTAGAAGTTGTTAATATTTCATGTGATCACGAGGCTCCATAAGCAAATTTAGCTTGTGAACAAACATGATTAATTTAGTGTTTATGGTGGACGTCGTCCTCAGCAGCAGAACCCCTTCGGTCAGCGCAGTTTGAGTGGAAACCTCCGGCTCTTCATCATCATGAACGCTCGAGGAGTCATTCCACATCAGCGTGACTACTTATTATTTTACTTCCTTTATTTAATAACAGGACGTGGGGCGTGTGCGAGAGCGTGTGCGAGAGCTGGTGCGAGAGCGTGCACCGGTGGGCCGGAGGAGCTTCCTGAAAAATGGCTCTCATTGTGCGAGCGAGTCGGAGCGGGACGTTTCTCTCTCTTCGGCTCCATCCGTCTCACTCTGCGCTCGTGAACTTTACCTCCTCGTGTGGCCCAGTGCACTCTGCTGAACCACAAATCCCAGCTTCCCCAGCGAGCGTGCCAAATTACCAGCATAAATCAGAGAGGCTCATGGGAAAAGGCCGTGTGTCACCCGAGTAACTGTCATGGAGCGTGGGACATCGTCCACTCCTGATTGTGTTAAACGTCTTGAAGTGAAATCCTCAATGCTGGAACACGTGTGTGTGTGTGTGTGTGTAACACATACATGCTAACTAAGTTCAGGACACTTTAACACTGCTTAAGAAAATTATCATCACTGATTGCATATTGATAAAAGAACGATCATGAGAAAAGAAGAATAAAATTATGTCCCTCTTGTCTTCTGTCCTCTCCTCCTTCTCTGTCCTTCCTTCAGTGTGTCTGTCTGTCCCTTCTTCTGTCTGTCTTGCCCTGTGTTTCTTTGTATTTCTCTCTATCTCTCTATTTCTCTCTCTCTCTCTCTCTCTCTCCTTCTCTTTCTTTTTGTGTCCCTCCTTCTGTTTTGTCCCCCTCTCTGTGTCCTCCTCTTTTTCCTGACTGGTGTGCAGGATGAACCCGGTGCTCTTTTGCTTCTTGACCTCTGGATGGCATCATGCTGTTTCAAACCGCATCTCTCTCTCTCTCTCTCTCTCTCTCTCTCTCTCTGTCTCTCTTGCTTTCTCTCTGTCTCTCTCTCACTTGCGCTCTCTCTCTCTCTCTCTCTCTCTCTCTCTCTCTCTCTCTCTCTCTCTCCCTCTCTCACTCTCTCTCTCTCACACACACTGCTCAGGGAATTTCATATATAATATTTTAAATGTTGTGATTTTAATCATGTTTTTATTAAAAATATCGTTTTTTTTATAAGTTCACAAAATAAAAATGTAAATATTATCTAAAAAAAGTATAACATTATTTAGTTAGTATTCTGTATAAATACAAAGTGTGTGTGTGATTACTCTGTAATATCTCTGAGCAATAGCGTGATGCTCTGATTGGTTAACCTGGTCATGTGACAGACTGAGTTGACCCTAACTGGGGTTAAATACCTAAATCTCATAACACACTAAAGGTCATGACCTCTGATGTGTGTGTGACCTCAGCATGGTGGGGATGTGTGTAAACATCTTGACTACACACTGCATTGTTCATTCATGTGTGTTACTGAACACAAACACACAGAAAGACACACTTTATATTCAATTATCTTAACTTCTGAATACAGTCTCTCTCTCTCTCTCTCTCTCTCTCTCTCTCTCTCTCACTCTCTTTCTCTCTCTCTCCCCCCACACCCCATTTCTCATATGAAAAAAAAAATCAGTTAAATTCTTTCTCTTCATTTTATTTTTTTCTTTTTCTTTTTCTTTTTTTCTGTCTGTCTTTCTCTCTTTCCATTGGTCTTGCTTTCCTTCTGTCTGTCTGTCTTTCTGACTGTCTTTCTGTCTATCTGTCTGTCTTTCTTCAGCTGTCTGTCTCTCAGCTGGTTGGTGTAACGGCAGATGATCCTCAGTGGTGGTGGATTATCAGTGCTAGTGAAACACACACACACACACACACAGGGCAGTATGACAAGGTGTATGAGATCAATGCTGCAGCAGTGGTGTGTGTGTGTGTGTGTGTGTGAGATTTGTGCTGTAATGAAGAGACAGTGTGAAGCCCCTGAGGGCCACTCATCCTCTTGTCCCCTCGTCCCCTCCCCTACGGTCCTATCGCTAAATTAGCTGACTCCGTGACCCGGCCTGTAATTGCATTAGTTTATCAATGTAGCTCACAATTTATTACCCCCGGCAATACACACACACACACACACACACACACACACACACACATAGAGCGTGTCAGGTCTCACACTGCACAGACTAATTAGAGAAACACAAGTGTCTGAGTAGAGAGCTGTGTGTGTGGACTGTGTGTGTGTGTGTGTGTGTGTGTGTGTGTGAGTGTGTGTGTGTGTGTGTGTTGCTCAGCTTACGGTTACTGAATAAAAAAGCCTCCATTGTTCAGAAGCCTAAAGTACAGGTCTCTTGAAACTGATGAACTGTAGCTGTGTCATCTTAACACTTTCACAACCATAGCACAATAACACTCATATAACCCCATCATAACACAATAACACTCATATAACCCCATCATAACACAATAACACTCATATAACCCCATCATAACACAATAACACTCATATAACCCCATCATAACCCCATCATAACACAATAACAACACAATAACAACACCATCACATCCATATAACCCCATCATAACACAATAACACTCATATAACCCCATCATAACCCCATCATAACACAATAACACTCATATTACACAACCATCAATAACAACACCATAACATCTCATATAACCCCATCATAACCCCATCATAACCCATCATAACACTCATATAACACTCATCATAACCCCATCATTAACACAATAACACTCATATAACCCCATCATAACACAATAACACTCATATAACCCCATCATAACCCCATCATAACCCCATCATAACACAATAACACTCATATAACCCCATCATAACACAATAACACTCATATAACCCCATCATAACACAATAACACTCATATAACCCCATCATAACACAATAACACTCATATAACCCCATCATAACCCCATCATAACCCCATCATAACACAATAACACTCATATAACCCCATCATAACACAATAACACTCATATAACCCCATCATAACACAATAACACTCATATAACCCCATCATAACACAATAACACTCATATAACCCCATCATAACACAATAACACTCATATAACCCCATCATAACACAATAACACTCATATAACCCCATCATAACACAATAACACTCATATAACCCCATCATAACCCCATCATAACCCCATCATAACACAATAACACTCATATAACCCCATCATAACCCCATCATAACACAATAACACTCATATAACCCCATCATAACACAATAACACTCATATAACCCCATCATAACACAATAACACTCATATAACCCCATCATAACCCCGTCATAACCCCATCATAACACAATAACACTCATATAACCCCATCATAACCCCATCATAACACAATAACACTCATATAACCCCATCATAACACAATAACACTCATATAACCCCATCATAACACAATAACACTCATATAACCCCATCATAACACAATAACACTCATATAACCCCATCATAACCCCATCATAACACAATAACAACACCATCACATCCATATAACCCCATCATAACACAATAACACTCATATAACCCCATCATAACACAATAACACTCATATAACCCCATCATAACACAATAACACTCATATAACCCCATCATAACCCCATCATAACACAATAACACTCATATAACCCCATCATAACACAATAACACTCATATAACCCCATCATAACACAATAACACTCATATAACCCCATCATAACCCCATCATAACACAATAACACCCATATAACCCCATCATAACACAATAACACTCATATAACCCCATCATAACACAATAACACTCATATAACCCCATCATAACCCCATCATAACACAATAACACTCATATAACCCCATCATAACACAATAACACTCATATAACCCCATCATAACCCCATCATAACACAATAACACTCATATAACCCCATCATAACACAATAACACTCATATAACCCCATCATAACACAATAACACTCATATAACCCCATCATAACACAATAACACTCATATAACCCCATCATAACACAATAACACTCATATAACCCCATCATAACCCCATCATAACACAATAACACTCATATAACCCCATCATAACACAATAACACCCATATAACCCCATCATAACACAATAACACCCATCATAACCCCATCATAACACAATCACAACACCATCACATCCATATAACCCCATCATAACCCCATCATAACACAATAACACCCCATCATAACACAATCACAACACCATCACATCCATATAACCCCATCATAACCCCACCATAACCCCATCATAACACAACACCTATATAACCCCATCATAACCCCATCATAACACAATCACAACATATCACCCATATAACCCCATTATAACACAATCACAACACCTTAATAACCTTATATCTGCACATTGTAAAACAATTACAATACAATAACAACCTTAACATAACATCCTAATAACACCATTATAACATAACACCCTACAGACACCATCATAACACCCTAATGGTATTATAAGACAATCATAATACAATAATAACACCATCCTAAAACCCTTATATTATCATACACAATCACAACCCCTTCACAACAACCTTATAAGACCAGTGGAACATCATAAAGCCGTAACACACTCAACAACAAAAACACCTTAATGACACCTTTATAACACTGTAATAACATTACAATACTGTTATAACATCTTATAACAGTACTGTAATAACATTACAATACTGTTATAACATCTTATAACAGTGTCATAACCCTGTAATAACACAATATAATAGCATCACAGGGCTGTAATAACACTACAATTAAACCTTTGCAAAGAATTAATCTTTTAGAACACAAACCAGGTCCAAGTCATGAAGATGGACAAGAAAGTCTCTTCTGACTGATTGCGGAGGACGAGGACTGATGACCATCTGATCTAGAAGCATGAATCTTCTCAGTGATGACCACAATGTCCCACTGTGAGGTCAGACTGGTGAGGAATTCTGGAGGTTGTTCTGGGTGATGGAGACACACTGAATTGTTTAGTTGTCTTGAACATGAACAGCTGGAAGAGAGTCATTAATGATTAAGGAGATGAAGAGAAAGAGATGGCCTGGAACATCTGGAGGGACGGGATCCAGTGGGCCGATGGGGGATTGACGGACAAGATCATGACCACATGATCATGACCACATGATCATGTATCACAGTAACACAGTCATAAACACTGTATAAACACCATTATGACATCACAGTAACACAGTCATAAACACTGTATAACCACCATTATGACATCACAGTAACACAGTCATAAACACTGTATAACCACCATTATGACATCACAGTAACACAGTCATAAACACTGTATAACCACCATTATGACATCACAGTAACACTACCACACCACCATCACAAGCTCCCTTTCTTTCTTTCTTTCTTTCTTTCTTTCTTTCTTTCTTTCTTTCTTTCTTTCTTTCTTTCTTTCTTTCTTTCTTTTTTTGTTGGTTCTTTCTCTTTTGTTATTTTGTCTTTCTTTCTTTCTTTCTTTCTTTCTTTCTTTCTGTTTTGTTTCTCTATTTTCTTTCTAGCTTTCCTCAAATTTTCCTCAAATTTTCTATTTATCCTTCCTTCCTTCCTTCCTTCCTTCCTTTCCATTCCATTCCATTCCATTCCATTCCATTCCATTCCATTCCATTCCATTCCATCCTCCATACCTCTTCTTTTTTCTTTTCTTTTTTCCCCCCTTCTCTTCCTTCTGGTTATTATTATTGATCCCTTATTGTTTGATTTGTTTTATTTGATTTTTGATGAGAAGAAAATCTTCAGTGTCTTGCTTCATTTCTCTCCTTTTATTTCTTCCCTCATGAAAAGTCATCGTCCTTGTCCTTCCACTGTAGTCAAGTTTCTCTCTCTCTCTCTCTCTCTCTCTCTCTCTCTCTGTGTGTGTGTGTGTGTGTGTGTGTGTGCGCAGATAATGGCTATGTGTATATGGCCCTATATTACACACACGTCCTCTGATTGCCTCATGGCCATCGCCCCTCCATTTTGCATATTTACTGACTATGAATCACATGCTCGGCTCTCCAGCTGTCTCCACACACACACACACACACACACCTTAAAGCCGTTTAATTAAAGCATGTATTATTAATCGAGCTATATTTGAGTCGTTTTTCTGCTCGGGCTGCGCAGACGAGTGCTACATTAAGGGTAAATTGTTTTGCAGTAATTCCACTTTAATGTTTCTCTTATAGTCGTACAGTATTATGGAGGAGGAGATGATGATGATGATGATGATGATGGCGGCGATGATGATGGACGAGCCGACGCCATGTCAGTCTTACAGTAACTCAGCGCTGATGTGAGCAAGTGCAGATTCGGCCTTTAATTAGGTCTGTTTTACAAGTCAAATGCGACAGAGTCGAAATATGAGCTTAATAAAAAGTGCCAGCTGAGATGATTCTCTCTCTCTCTCTCTCTCTCTCTCTCTCTCTGAATATCAGTTTCTCTCTCCAGCTCGCGGGCAGCAATGATTCTCACCCTGCCGTTTGTCACGCTAATATACGATGGGCTACATATTGCAGATATTAGCAGCGTGAGCGTGATGCATGGCAGGACGCAGAACATCACCTCATGCTGAAGCCGAGTGACGGCTGACGGGCTGAGCGCCGATGCAGCTGCACTCAGATATTACAGTCTCTACTCAATCAGTACGATCATCACATAACTGCTCTCTTACACCTTCTTCCCATTTCCTTCACGCAATAAAGTGCGAGCACGTGTCAGTTTATTAGAGCACTTACAGGCCAAACTGTCAAATAAATAAATAATGAAACACTTCCGGTTGCGGATTATTTTCTTCCACCTGAAGTGTTTTATTCCTCTTACACCACAGTGATTTCCTAACAATTAGATTACAATTTTTATTTATTGCTCAGAATCATGCTTCAGGTTACTGTCGTG
>NC_080720.1:4775851-4800851 GCF_019097595.1 Hemibagrus wyckioides
TTTCTCTCTCTGCTGTCACCCAGATGATGATGATGATGATGGTGATGATGATGATGATGATGATGATGATGATGATGATGATGTTGAGGTTCCCATCAGAGTCTGGTTTCTCTCAAGGTTTCTTCCTCATGTTGTGTCAGAGAGTTTTCCCTCTCCACCCTCACCTCTGGCTCTATCATTAGAGTTAAACATGAATTAAAATTTACACTTTCATTAATAATTTTTATTCTGAATTCTGTATATTTCAGTAAAGCTGCTTTGAGATGATTTCCATTGTTAAAAGCGCTATAGAAATAAAATAAATTAAAATAAGATTGAGTTAAACGCTAAGAGCAGGAAATACGGTCGTCCAAAAAAAAAAAAAAAAAAAAAATTAATAGTTATGTTCTGACCAATCAGGTGCAAGGATTATGGTAATGGAAAATAACACACACCTGCCTCTCTTAGATATTTTATATTCTACTGTGATTTGTCATGTGATTTGTTTTGCGTCACTGTGATTTGTCTAATCAAAATAATTTATTTATTTATTATTAATTTTTTTATTTAATTTAATTAAATTTATTTTTATAATTTCATATAGTTTAATTTAATTTATTGTTAATTAATTTTTTTTAACTGATTAATTAACTTTTTTATTTTATTTATAGAGCATGTATAAACCTTTAAACTGTAGTAGTGTTGGTTTTATCATAACAGCTATAATCCGTGTGATTAATACATATTCATGGCTTACAAAGTGACAAAGATTTAGTGATAAAGTACTAATTTTACTACAAGATTTAAAAAAAAAAAAACCCCACAGGAAACACAGATATCTGGGAATGTTTTCTCAGCCAATCGGAGCGAACCATCCTGGGTTCATATTAGTCTGAGAAATATCATTTGACAAAATTATTAGTATTTAATAACTGCTGGAATTAAAATAGTTCAAGCTGGTGGACTTGACTGTGCCAGGTTTCCGGAGTGTGTGTGTGTGTGTATATGTGTGTGTGTGTGTGTATGTGTGTGTGAGAGACAGAGAGAGTGAGTTTTTGCCCTTGCTCGGCACGAGCGTGTCTCCTTAATGACGAATGATCCAGGTGACTTATGACCATCGCATTAGCGGAGGTGAGGCTCCGGTAATATCATAAAGCAGTGTTTAAATATTTTAATTTCATTCATCAGGAACCTCTGTGACGCTCCGCTCCTGTTCTGCTCATCGCTCATCAGCTGAACGAGTGCATTATTCATTAGCACTAATTATTTTCCCATAACGCCTGCCCCGATATATTTAACCCTCCTATCATATCGGCCTGTAATGACCCTGTAAAACTGAATTGCTGTGAGAAGAGGAGTTGGGAAGCTCATTTAGAGAACATCAGAGAGCGAAGGAGAGAGAGAAAGAGAGAGAGAGGGGAGAGGAGAGAGGTAATTTAGGATGAGAGTCTCTTTTCTAATTTGAGGAAGGACATTTGTTCCTGTCTGCTTTGCACACTGAGGGAGATTTCCTTATTTGATATATATGTGTGTGTGTGTGTGTGTGTGTGTGTGTAAGTCATGAAGCCATACCAAGTTTTCGATATAGTGTGTTTAATCCACATTATCTACATATACTTTATAACTTTAAAGAACAATAAAATAAATGTAAAAATATACCAAAACCTTTAACATAAACATGTTTTTGTAATATCAGTCCTCTGATATGTTACAGCTGGGTGTTAGTTCTAGCCGGAGGTCCAGGCCCGGGTTCCAGCTGTGGACATTTTTTCTTTATGAAGTTAGATGTTGGTTTCAGCTTTCTGCTGCTCAAGAAGTTACTGCAAGTCAAGTATTATTTACAATCTGACCAACTTACACTGATCAGGTATAACACTGTGAGCAGTGACAGGTGAAGTGAATAATATAATATTATATGATATGATATGATATGATATGATATGATATGATATGATATGATATGATATGATATTATATTATATTATATTACATATCTCCTCATCATGGCACCTGTTAGTGGGTGGGATATATTAGGCAGCAAGTGAACATTTTGTCCTCAAAGTTGATGTTAGAAGCAGGAAAAATGGACAAGAGTAAGGATTTGAGTGAGTTTGACGAAGGGCCAGATTGTGATGGCTAGACCACTGGATCAGAGCATCTCCAAAACTGCAGCTCTTGTGCGGTGTTCCCGGTCTGCAGTGGTCAGTATCTATTAAAAGTATCCTTTAAGTCCATGGAGGCCCCACCTCATAACTTACAGGACCAAAAGGACCTATGTCTATTGATCTTTTTTTTTTATATCTATAATTTATTCATTATAATCTTTTGCTGATTATTTACTTATTTATTTATTTATTTATTTTATTTTATTTATTTATTTTATCAGTTATAGAGATGATAATAATAATAATAATAATAATAATAATAATAACAACAACAACAATAATCATCATCATCATCATCATCATCATCATCATCATCATTATTATTATTATTATTATTATTATTATTATTATTATTATTATTATTATTATTATTAATAGAATAATAATTATATATTACATAATAATAATAACAACAATAATAATAATTATTATTACTATTGCTATTATTATACTATTATTATTATTATTATTATTATTATTATTATTATTATTATTATTATTATTATTATTAGTAGTAGTAGTAGTAGTAGTAGTATATTATACTATTTACTCTGTAAGACTATAATTCAATTAAAATACAATAAAATTCTAACTGCAGATTTGACACAGTTCCATTTCGAAGTAAATATTTCTACTGGCATAATAAAAATAAGTTCCATTCTGTTTTTCAGACTTTACCCCGGTCACTCGTTACATGCTCCACACACCGTCTGAGCACATGACCTTTTATGGAGTTTTGGGGGCGTCGCTATATGCAAATCAGCTGCGATCGGTGATTTATAGCTTCAGCATAGACATTTACATTTCTGCCATTTGGTTTTTCAGAGCGACTTACAATTTATCTCATTTTTATTTTTATACGATTAAGGGTTAAGGGCCTTGCTCAGAAGCCCAGCATTGGCAGTCTGGGATTTTAACTCACAACCTTCTGATCAGAAGTCCAACACCTTAAACACCAAGCTTCCACATCCCACATAGATGCACAAGTAGGAAGAAAATCAAAATTTCCAAAATGTTTCAGTTCAGTTTGCCTTATGCGAAGATTTTCACCCAACATTACTGAATGATCCTTAAATGATGTGTACTGTTTGTATGAATGAACACGAGCTAGCTAGCTAACAAACCTAGCATCTGGCTAGGTTAGCTAACCAAGCTTTCTTTATATCTTGTTAATGGGGGACATTTTGAAGATAGCTGTCATTTGTCGTCATCTGTAGAGTGATTACTCAAGTAATCTTTCACCAGGTGACTTATTTTCTCTTATTTTCTTCATCATTCATGTTACTTCTACACTTTACTCAGCTGAATTATTGCTAAAACTACTTAAACGTCTCACTGTCTACAGATATTCTCATTTCTATGAAATCGTCCACCACAAAGTTTCAGATCTTCCCAAACTTTGTTTAGAGAGTTTCTTGCTTTCCTTATATTTTCTTTTGTTTGTGTTTTAAAGCTTCTAAATAAGACACATGTACATAATATTACACACTTTTACACACTGGCTTTAATAGATGCATGGAATTAAGAAGATAATAATAATAATAATAATAATAACACAAAGCATTCATTTATATAATTATATTACACATTTCGGTACATTAAAATGCAGCTTAAAATGTATTTGATCAAAATTGTAAACGATTTATGAATAATTAAAAATGAAGCAATTATTAAAAAATTATTATTATTATTATTATTATTATTATTATTATTATTATTATTATTATTATTATTAATAATAATAATAATAATAATAATAATAATAATAATAATAAACAAGATAAAGGAAAAGCAAAAGAGAAATAATGAAACAAATAAATTAAGAAATTAGAATAAAGTAAATTAGATGGTGATAATAATAATAATAATAATAATAATAATAATAATAATAATAATAATAATAATAATAATAATAATAATAATAAAGGATTGGGAAGAAAAAAAAAGGATTAACAGGCTTTTCTCTTGGTTGCGTTAGAATTTTTAACCACACACACACACACACACACACACACACACACACATAGGATCTACAGATGCACATAAGTGACACTTTTATTTCTGATTGTAAACATCTTCTTGTAAAGTCGTGAATCCCCTCTGGAGCAGCGTCACACACACACACACACTCACCTGAGCTGTTTACTCTGTCACTGTGACGTCTTTATTGTGTGTGTGTTGCCGTGTAATTGTGTTAGAACTTCGCATTGCTGTCCTCGGGCCAAATCCAGCTCGCGTCTGAAGTGCGAAGTGACGGTGAGGGTGCAGAGAGACTCGTTCTCTCTGTTCCGTCTCTTTTGTCTCTCTCTTTTTTTTTCTGCTGATGTTTATTTGTGCAGTACTTCAGCTTGATCTAAGATGACTTTTCCCTCTAAACATCCAGCAGCTGTGGTACAATCACCTGCAGAACATCGTCACACTTACAGCACAAACACCAGAGACACCTTTTCCTCCAGTTTCCTCCGAATTCTCTTACATTACATACATACATACATAAATAAATAAATAAATAAATAAATAAATAAATA
The DNA here is from genome assembly GCF_019097595.1 of Hemibagrus wyckioides. NCBI lineage: Eukaryota > Metazoa > Chordata > Actinopteri > Siluriformes > Bagridae > Hemibagrus > Hemibagrus wyckioides. Next base: position 4,780,524 of record NC_080720.1, read on the forward strand.
AATAAATAAATAAATAAATAAATAAATTGCAGGTGACACTCTGATAGTCAACAATGTGCAGTATTTAGCATTATTTATAATTTTGTGAGTTCTGATGCTAGGTTATCACTTCGACGGCTCTAAACAGAACACCGTTCGTCCTGTCTTCTAGAGATCACAAGTTTGATGGTCAATCACAGCAGCACTGTCCACTGTCGTGGCCTTGTGTGAGCTCGTGGATGTGGAAGAGGGCGGAGTTTCCTGTTCTGAACTACGTAGCTGGCTGACTAACACGTGTCTCAGAGGAAGCGTGGTTTATCTGCATGGAGTCGAGCTGGCTGACCAACACCAAGTGACCGACGACCAAATGAGGGAGAGAAAAAAACCTCACTGAAGCTAAATCTGTTTAAAAGATTGACCTGGTCAGCAGAAGACACAACAAAAAGGAAACACATGCTAATATACAATCCAGCACCTGTGATCAGTAAATGACCTTCACTTGCTAGCGAGGCGCGAGGTCTCTTTCTAGAACCTTCCGACTTTTCTGTCCCTCGGTGGTGGAATGAACTTCGAACCTCAATCCGGACGTTACAGTTCGTTACTATCTTCACAAAATACGGCTCACCACTTCCATGAACGTTTAACTAAACTTATCCCCGCACCAAACTCCTCCCCTTTGATGAAAGTGTCTTCTAAACTAATAAATGCAAACTTTAACTGGCGAAGAGAGCAGTAAAGTTTAACTTCCTGTATGATGAGGCTTTAAAGTTAAATCTGTTTTTTTTTTCCCGGCTTGAAATTAACACGAGGAACAAGTAGAATATGTCCTTTTTACAGAAATAATGGATAATGAATAAATTGGTAATAAGCCACATATTGCTGTTTAAATATTTGAGTAGCGTTAGTTGTTGTTGTTGTTGTTGCTCCTTCCTGTATGGAATGGATCATCTGATCCTCATATATATTTGATTATGGCACAGGTTTTACAGCGGATGCCTTTCCTGATGCAATCCTCCCATCTCTCCCTGGCTTTGGACAGATACTGAGAGTTAACTCCTCCACGTCTGGGTTTGTTCCCTGCTCAGGCCACGGGATCCTGCTATTGGAGCACCAGGGACACCTATAGTAAGTTATTTATTTTTATTGTTATGCCCAAATTCATTTATAGCCTTATAGAAGAGTAAAGACAAATCCACTAATCCCCATGTACATGAAACTTTGTAGCTTTTCAAAGCACTGATATTTATTGATACACAGCTACAGGGATGGATCCTGAGCTCGGGTTGCTTAGTGTGTGTGTGTGAGATAGACTGACATCTCATCTAGCATGTCTTGCACTCAAAGTTACTTAGTATCTTTCCTTCCTTCCTTCCTTCCTTCCTTCCTTCCTTCCATCCATCCAATCATCCATCCATCCATCCATCCATCCATCCATCTTTCCTTCCTCACAGGGATCCTGGAGCCACAAGGCAAGGTACACCCTGGACAGGATACCAACTCATGTCTTTGGACTAGTGGAGGAAACCGGAGAACCCAGAGAAAACCCCCAAGGCAGTTAAAGGAGAACATGCAAACTCCAAACACACACTGAACCATCAACCCTGGAGATGTGAGGCAACCACTAAACCACTCATGAATGATTGTCTTCAGTCTGGTCTGAAACCCATCCTGAGGCATCTAGAGATCTAGATGTACCAGCTCCAGTTGTGTTCCGCTTCATGAAGATTTCAGACCTTCACTGAGAAGAGGCCAACCCTGTGAGGACCCTGAGATGTCTAGAGATTGTACCAGCTCCAGTTCTGTTCTGCTTCATGAAGATTTATTGTACTATATTTCTTATGCTCTGTAAAGCTGCTTTGAGAAAATGTCCATTGTTAATAGCGCTATACGAATAAAATTGAATTAAATTTAATTGAAACCACTTGTTAGAAACAACAACAACAACAACAAAACATTAGGTTAATGCCTTAATTAACTCATGACTGGTGCACATTGAAGTAGGTATTTATTCAAAATTCTGCTTATAGACATTATTAATACCTGCTGATGTAAGGTGTAATTTCAAAATTCACCAAAATTTGAATCAAAGAATTAACTAAATACTTTATAAACAGTAAATGAAAAGATTTACACCCTGTGTAAACAATACACCACATCTATTTTATCTTAACATATGGATATTTTTCGTACAAATCGTTGACGTTTTCCTTACAACAGGTTAAAGACACACATCCATTAACCTTCCTCTACTATGTGTAGAATCTGTAATGAGTTAACGTTCAACCTGTGCCTCATTTCATTTAATAAGCACCTTGCGTACGTTTAAAACTCTTCACTCCGCACCCATGGCAGGACATCACACAGCAGCTTCAGCTCTACAGTATCGCTTCATTTCTAAAATGAAGCTCATAACACTTCCTGCACCGTTCCGTATGATGCACTGGTCTGTCTGTCTGAATTGTTCGGGACCCTGCTCTGACCTCAGGACTCCAAATTAGCACGCGCTTCCCCCAGATCTGCCGAGGAGATTCGGATTATTAAATATTCAGGCTTCAATTTTTCCTCCATCAGGCGTTTGAAGGGTTGATAATTACAGCAGCTGTCATTAATTGTAGGGACGGCAGGCGGGGCAGGATTTCTGTCTGACACACTCAATCATTTTCTGGATGTGAGAGAGACCGGTGCTTAACGCTGAGTGACGGATTCTGCGCTAACTCTTTTAGACCCATGAGGCTGGACATCGCTAGCGATTCCTGCAATCCGCCAGCTAATATTACACTCACTTATAAAAGACTTTACAGTATTTTTATTCTGATGCTAGGGTCTTGGAAGAATGGCAGGAAAATTCATTTTGCCGTTCGCTAGTCAGCAACGCTAACCTGGTTTACTAGCATAGACAGAAAACCTATAGGAAGCTAATCAACCCCTGGGGTTTGGGGTGAAATGAACTCTATATGAAGCACCCTGAAGCTACCATGAATGTTTTTATTTATTAACACGCATTTGATAGATGGAAAATGAAGGATATATGGTCAGTCAGGTTGAAGAAAATTGATGCCATGATACAGCGCCTCCTGGAGCAGGGGGAGGTTGAGGGCCTTGCTCAAGGGCCCAATGGTGGCAGCTTGGCAGTGCTGGGGCTTGAACCCTGATCAAGTACCCAGAGCTTTAACCACTTAGGTCACCTTAGGTCAATCATGTGGAACTGAGGCATGCCTTTGAATGAATAAACTCATATTTTTTTCTGAAGAAGAGTGGTATTGTTCATTCATTCGCTTTAGTGCTTATCCCATACAGGGTCACAGAGAACCTGGAGTCTATCCTAGGCACATGGAGGGGGACACCTTGACGGGGTACCAACTCACTGAAGGGTACAATCACACACTACAGACAATTTAGAGATGCCATTCAGCTGAAAACACATGTCTTTGGACTGGGGGAAGAAAAGCAGAGAACCCTGAGGAAACCCCTGAAGCATGGGGATAACATGCAAACTACACACACACACACACACACATACAGGGCGGAGTCAGGAATCAATCCCCAAACCCTGAAATGTGCTAATTAGGTCCCTAATTAACCCTTTCAACTATAATTAATTTTTAAATTATATCCAGATTCTTTAGTGTGGTAGCTTAGTGGTTAAGACTCTGGACTACTGATGGGAAGATTCCAGGTCCACCAAGTTGCCACATCTGGGCCCCTCAATTGCTCAGTTGTATAAAATGAGATGAAATGTAAATCACTGTGCATAAGGGCGTCTGCCAAATGCCAGAAATGTAAATGTTTTTATTTGCTTATTGATTTGATTTTTTTTTTCTACATTCAGATGCCAGAGATACGAATTTGGATTTTTGACTAAAACTAAATATTATATTAAAAACTAAAACACCTTCTCCTGTGTAGGAACAGCATTTAGAAAACAAACAAACAAGCAAAAAAAAAAAAAGACTGTCAAAAACATTTAGATCTAATATATTTAATATTGTTGACCAAATCTATAGAAAAATAATGTATACAGATTTTTAAAAAAATAATTTCAGATTGGCACATTTAAAAAAAAAAAATTGCATTTTGTATAGAAAGTTTGTAAAAAAAAAAAAAGAAATAAGATGCTGTAAGAATGAAAATGAGTCTAAATAAATAAATAAATAAATAAATAAATAAAAGATTTTTTACAGAAAATCACAGAAATGCTGTAGTATTTTGGAGTTAAATTCTAATATTTATTGTTACAGCTTTAAGTTGGCTGTCCATAATTTTAGACATGTATGAAATCTATGATTGTGTTAATTTCAAACAAAATAAAAAATAAAATAAAATAAAAAATTTTAGTTCAGGTTTTTAATCCGGATCGCCTCTCAGTCGCTCAAGAAAGTTCTTATGGCTGTCGAGATGAAAAGACAGAAACCTCTGGGTGTAAAAGACGGGACTTATGACTGTATAAACCCAACATTATAAACCAGTGTGAGGATATTTTAATAGCTGATGTGATGTAGAGGAGCTCGAGTCTGTCAGCCTTAAAGGTCAGAAATGTCACCGCTGCTTTATGGCTCTCTGTTAATATGGCATGATGGGAAATTGAGTTTTCACAAACTGCCTCGGTGTTTGCTTTGGCTTTTATTGGCTCGTGAAATCGATGTCAAAGAAAAACGGAATAAAAATCAGACAACGAAGTGATACATAGCAGCCCTTTTTCAAACTGAGAGACTTTTACTAGGTTCGGATTGTTTAAAACAGCTACCGTGTCATGCAGGTGATAATCCAGATGTTTATACAGGTGTGTATATTAACGTAATTTGGCGTTTACTAGCGAAGCAGCTCCGAACGTGGCATCAGACGAGGTTTTATTCCATACATAAGTTGGCTCAGATGTCTATAAACGTCTTGTCTGGAATTGTCAGGTGGACAGGCCGGAGTCTACAGACTACACGTTATATTCAGTCGCACTCATTTTATGCACCAGAAAGAACATTTTTCTCTGCGTAATAATAAAAAAAAAGGATCCTTCGCTTCGTTCTCTCAATATGACTGCGAGATAAATCAAAGTGGAAATATTTCAGTAGGATTTAGCCCAAGGAGAGGTAATTTAAATAATATCCCTCACCGAGCTGCTTCCGAATAAAAATTACGTCTCGGGCAATATTTCATCCCACGTGGAGCGGAGAGAAGGAGGGAGAGAGAGAGAGAGAGAGAGAGAGAGAGAGGGGGGAAAAGAGAGATTTCCTTCCAAAATAACAAAAGCACAATAACTCAAACGGGCAACCTTTCCTGTGAACAAGGTTAATTATGGCGACGATGACGAACACGCAGGAACAGACGTCTCCGACTGCGTGTCGTTATTTAACCAGATCTGGAAGAGACGACAGCCCACAGATAACCAAACACACTCCTGTACCCGAGCTGTGTGTGTGTGTGTGTGACGGGATTAATGCTGCCACCAGCCAACAGGAAACAGGACAACGACATAACGATGACGAAGTTAACGAGTCATTAAGGGTCTATGGGGAATATTTCATTTTAATTCTTATTCTTTATTGTCAGGTTTAATGTGACGCTAAATACTTACACAGCATGGATATAGATATCCAGATATTACTGTTTATAATCATTTAAATCTTAACTACACTTTCTTTTCCTTTCCTTTTCATTCCTTTCCTTTGACTCTCTTCACTTCACTTCACTTCAATTCAATTCAATTCAATTCAATTCAATTCAATTCAATTCAATTCAATTCAATTCAGTTTATTTTCTTTCCTTTTCCTTTCCTTTCCTTTCCTTTCCTTTCCTTTCCTTTCCTTTCCTTTCCTTTCCTTTCACTCTTCATTCTTCACTCTTCACTCTTCACTCTTCACTTCAATTCAATTAAATTCAATTAAATTCAATTAAATTCAGTTCAATTCGGTTAAATTTAATTTAATTTAATTTAATTTAATTTAATTTAATTTAATTTAATTTAATTTAATTTAATTTAATTTAATTTAATTTAATTTAATTTAATTTAATTCAATTCACTTTCCTTTCCTTTCCTTTCCTTTCCTTTCCTTTCCTTTCAATTCAATTCAATTCAATTCAATTCAATTCAATTCAATTCAATTCAATTCAATTCAATTCAATTCACTTTATTTCACTTTCCTTTCTTTTCCTTTCCTTTCCTTTCACTCTTCACTCTTTACTTCTTCAATTCACTTCAATTCACTTCACTTCAATTCAGTTCAATTCAATTCAATTCAATTCAATTCAATTCAATTCAATTCAATTCAATTCAATTCAATTCACTTTCCTTTCCTTTCCTTTCACTCCTTTTTTCTTTCACTTCACGTCACATCACTTTTATTTTTTTTCTTTTCTTTTCTTTTCTTTTCTTTTCTTTTCTTTTCTTTTCTTTTCTTTTCTTTTCTTTTCTTTTCTTTTCTTTTCTTTCACTTCACTTCACTTCACTTCACTTCACTTCACTTCACTGTTTCTGAATAAACTGGTATTCTGTTACAGCGGCAGAGTGATGAATGAATGATGTTCAGGCTCTGAGTCTGATATAAAGTGAGTCTGTTGGCTTTAGACGTGTGTTTTTCCCTCTGTTGGAGAACCTTACACAGAAATTTAGTGGTTGAAGATAAACACCTTCATATTTTAGATGCTAAGCACTTGGGGCATCTCAGAGAGCAGAAATGTGAAACAGCCTTTATTTGTCACATATACATTACAGCACAGTGAAATTCTTTCTTCGCATATCCCATCCTTGGAGGTTGGGGTCAGAACGCAGGGTCAGCCATGATGGTTGATATCAACATTTAGTTTGAAGATAGAAAGATTTTTTGGAACTTTTCTATGAATATTTTGTCACTAGCAGGGTAGGAAAAAACAAACACTACAAATTCCTGAGTGTCTACTTTTATATGAGCTTCGTATTAACCTCCCCTGTGTGTGTGTGTGTGTGTGTGTGTGTGTGACATTCAAGACATTCAGTGCTAAACATGGACACAACAAATTATGACCACTAGATGACCAAATTATGACCACAACGGGATTAGCGCGTTGTAGCAGGATGTCGGTAGGAACAGTTCTTTACATGAGCGCGGGATTTGGTTGTTTAGAGAAGCGTGAAATCGAGGTACGTTCTTTTCTTTCTTTCCATTCACAAACGACGTCACGACACGATCCCAAAGAAACACGCTAGCGAATAGCTATAGCATAAGCTCTGAAGCTCACGATCCTGTGGACGTGAGAGGATTTGACACGTTAATACAGTGACTTCACGTCGGCGCAATGAGAAGTGATAAAAATTCCCGGCTTAACAAATCATTTAATGAGCACGAGGTCACACATATCATGTTGTAAAATAAATCTTACCCTCATCTTTTATTCTCTTTGGATGGAGGGCATGAGGAGAGCGAGATCCTGTCCTGTCAATCACCGGCGGCCGGGCGAAACACCTGCGAGACGCAGACAGACAGAGACAGCTAGACAGAAGGACACACACACACTGACGGATACACACACCTTACAGTCTCATGAGTGTTTAATTGGCCGGAGGCAGGCCGCAGGCCGAGGCAGAGAGCTGTCACTCCGTGTCACGCTGAACGGACGCCGCGCTCCTTCTCCGGGCGAGAGAGCTGGGCTTTGATGGAGCTGCTGCAGCTGAATAACGACGACACGGCCTCGTCTCCTTCACTGTGAGGAGCGCCGAAGTCCCAGTTTACACCCGGAAACATGCCGGCCTTCTGTACACACACTTCCTCTGCCTTCTTCCTCTGCCTCAGCGCTCTGTTCTCTTCTCTCCTGTTTCTTCCTGTTCAAGCGGATTCTTTAACCTCCTTCTATCACTTCCTATACTTTATCTTTTCACCTGTTCCTTTTTTCCTCTCTTTCCTTTACTTTTTCTTTCCTTTCATTTCTTTGCCTTTCCTTTTTTAGTTTAATTCTTTTTTTCTTCCCTTTGCTTTTTTTCCCCTTTCCTCTTTTCTTTCCTTTCCATTGTTCTTGCCTTTTCTTCTTTCCTTTCCTTTCCTTTCCTTTCCTTCATTTTTGTTTTTTTTTTATTTTCCCTTTACTTTACTTTTTTTTATTCTTCTCTTTTCTTTCCTTTTAATTTTTCTTGCCTTTTTTCTTTCCTTTACTTTTTTCAAATTATTTTATTTAATTGTATTTCCATTTCTTTTTGGCACTTTCCTTTCCTTTCCTTTCCTTTCCTTTTAATTTCTATTTCCTCATTTTCTTCCTTGACTTTTTCCTTATTTTTTTCTTTTTTTTAGTTCCTTTCCTCCTCTCATCTTTCTTTCTTTCTTTCTTTCTTTCTTTCTTTCTTTCTTTCTTTCTTTCTTTCTTTCTTCCTTCCTTCCTTCCTTCCCTTCCTTCCCTTCCTTCCTTCCTTCCTTCCTTCCTTCCTTCCTTCTTTCTTTCTTTCTTTCTTTCTTTCTTTCTTTCTTTCTTTCTTTCTTTCTTTCTCCTTTCATTTCATCTGCTATCTCTCCATTTTACATTTTACAAGTTTCTTTTCTTTACTCCACTCATTTTTTTATTCTGTTTCTTTGCCATTAAATTCTCTTCTCAGGTTATGTATTTTTTTCTCCACTCTTTTCTTTTTCCTCTTCCTCTTCCTTTTTACGCTGAATTTTCGGCAGCTGGTGAAGTCATAATGCCAAAGAACTTCAGGGACTCAGAGCTGGAGAAACCTCAAAACCTCAAAACCCTTCATTGACACAGGAGCCGGGGGTTATGACATCACACTGACCGAGAGGATCACCTCAACTCAACACTCCTCTCCTCTCCTCTCCTCTCCTCTCCTCTCCTCTCCTCTCCTCTCCTCTCCTCTCCACCTCTCCTCTCCTCTCCTCTCCACCTCTCCTCTCCTCTCCTCTCCTCTCCTCTCCTCTCCACCTCTCCTCTCCTCTCCACCTCTCCTCTCCTCTCCTCTCCTCTCCTCTCCACCTCTCCTCTCCTCTCCTCTCCTCTCCTCTCCACCTCTCCTCTCCTCTCCTCTCCTCTGCTCTACACCTCTCCTCTCCTCTCCTCTCCTCTCCTCTCCACCTCTCCTCTCCTCTCCTCTCCTCTCCTCTGCTCTACACCTCTCCTCTCCTCTCCTCTCCTCTTCACCTCTCCTCTCCTCTCCTCTCCTCTGCTCTACACCTCTCCTCTCCTCTCCTCTCCTCTTCACCTCTCCTCTCCACCTCTTCTCTCCACCTCGCCTCTCCTCTCCTCTGCTCTCCACCTCTCCTCTCCTCTCCTCTCCACCTCTCCTCGCCTCTCCTCTGCTCTACACCTCTCCTCTCCTCTCCTCTCCACCTCTCCTCTCCTCTCCTCTCCTCTGCTCTACACCTCTCCTCTCCTCTCCTCTCCTCTTCACCTCTCCTCTCCACCTCTTCTCTCCACCTCTCCTCGCCTCTCCTCTCCTCTGCTCTCCACCTCTCCTCTCCTCTCCTCTCCACCTCTCCTCGCCTCTCCTCTGCTCTACACCTCTCCTCTCCTCTCCTCTCCACCTCTCCTCTCCACCTCTTCTCTCCACCTCTTCTCTCCACCTCTCCTCGCCTCTCCTCTCCTCTGCTCTACACCTCTCCTCTCCTCTCCTCTCCACCTCTCCTCGCCTCTCCTCTGCTCTACACCTCTCCTCTCCTCTCCTCTCCACCTCTCCTCGCCTCTCCTCTCCTCTCCTCTGCTCTACACCTCTCCTCTCCTCTCCACCTCTCCTCTCCACCTCTCCTCTCCACCTCTCCTCTCCTCTCCTCTCCACCTCTCCTCTCCTCTGCTCTCCTCTCCTCTGCTCTACACCTCTCCTCTCCTCTCCACCTCTCCTCTCCACCTCTCCTCTCCACCTCTCCTCTCCACCTCTCCTCTCCTCTCCTCTGCTCTACACCTCTCCTCTCCTCTCCACCTCTCCTCTCCACCTCTCCTCTCCTCTGCTCTCCTCTCCTCTGCTCTACACCTCTCCTCTCCTCTCCACCTCTCCTCTCCACCTCTCCTCTCCTCTCCACCTCTCCTCGCCTCTCCTCTCCTCTCCTCTGCTCTACACCTCTCCTCTCCACCTCTCCTCTCCTCTCCACCTCTCCTCTCCTCTCCACCTCTCCTCTCCACCTCTCCTCTCCTCTCCTCTCCACCTCTCCTCTCCTCTGCTCTCCTCTCCTCTCCTCTCCTCTCCTCTCCTCTCCTCTCCTCTCCACCTCTCCTCTCCTCTCCTCTCCTCTCCTCTCCTCTGCTCTGCTCTCCTCTGCTCTACACCTCTCCTCTCCTCTCCTCTCTTCTCTTCTCCTCTCCTCTGCTCTACACCTCTCCTCTGCTCTACACCTCTCCTCTCCTCTCCTCTCCACCTCTCCTCGCCTCTCCTCTCCTCTCCTCTGCTCTACACCTCTCCTCTCCTCTCCACCTCTCCTCTCCACCTCTCCTCTCCACCTCTCCTCTCCTCTCCTCTCCACCTCTCCTCTCCTCTGCTCTCCTCTCCTCTGCTCTACACCTCTCCTCTCCTCTCCACCTCTCCTCTCCACCTCTCCTCTCCTCTCCACCTCTCCTCGCCTCTCCTCTCCTCTCCTCTGCTCTACACCTCTCCTCTCCACCTCTCCTCTCCACCTCTCCTCTCCTCTGCTCTCCTCTCTTCTGCTCTACACCTCTCCTCTCCTCTTCACCTCTCCTCTTCACCTCTCCTCTCCTCTCCACCTCTCCTCGCCTCTCCTCTCCTCTCCACCTCTCCTCTCCACCTCTCCTCTCCTCTCCACCTCTCCTCTCCTCTCCTCTGCTCTACACCTCTCCTCTCCACCTCTCCTCTCCACCTCTCCTCTCCACCTCTCCTCTCCACCTCTCCTCTCCTCTCCTCTCCTCTCCACCTCTCCCCTCCTCTGCTCTCCTCTCCTCTCCTCTCCTCTCCTCTCCTCTCCTCTCCTCTCCTCTCCTCTCCTCTCCTCTCCTCTCCTCTCCTCTCCTCTCCTCTCCTCTCCTCTCTTCTCTTCTCCTCTCCTCTGCTCTACACCTCTCCTCTCCTCTCCTCTCTTCTCTTCTCCTCTCCTCTGCTCTACACCTCTCCTCTCCTCTTCCTCTCCCTCTCCTCCACCTCTAGCACTGCAGTTCTGTATGCCGACACTCAGCAGCTCCAAATTGTCCTGGGAGTTTCCTCTGTGTCCAATTTGCCTGGTTCCTGTGGGTCAGGTCTTTAAAGTGTTTGACCGATTACATCCATTGAGACACACACACACACACACACATACACACACACACGGAGAAAAAAAGAGGAAAAAGTTAAGTCAGCAGGTTAGCATTTAGTACAGCGGAATGAAGCATTGAGTGTGTTTGTGTTTTAGCTTTACGGCTTTTCCGGAACCAGACACACACACACACACACACACACACACACTGAATGAGTAGAGGGAGTGAGGGATGGTGTTGGGGTGGAGGAGGAGAGGAAGAGAGGAGGAGAGGAGGAAGAGTTAGCGCAGTGTCGGGGCAGTTTTATCAGCAGACGGGGGATTTGTCTCTGTTAAAGGGATTCACGGCTCCTTTATTAAACTCATTTATCACACACTGAATATTCACTTTAATGCCTTTCACCCTAATTACACGACTCCGTCAACACACCACATCACGCCATCCAGAGAGAGAGAGAGAGAGAGAGAGAGAGAGAGAGAGAGAGAGAGAGAGACTTTATTCCTCTTCTCTGTCCCTTTCTACCCAATTATTTCCTCCATTCTTCCTCCTTCATTCTCACGCTCCTTTACTCTCTTACTTCATAGACAACAGATACGTCTTCACTCCTCCTTCTCTTCATTCTCTCCATTCTCCTCTCCTCCTTCTCTTCTTCTTCTTCTTCTTCTTTATTCTCCGCTTCATTTCCATCTCTCCGTTCTCATCTTTATTCTAGTCTTTATTTTTCTCTTCATTCACTATCTATGTATTCTCTCTCATTTTCTTCTCGTCTTCTTTTATTCTTCTCATTATTCCTCCTTTTTTCTCTTCTTTATTCAGTCTCTTCTTTATTCACTTTGTTACTTTTTTTATTTCATTATAATATCTTCTCTCATCCTTCTCTTTCTTTTTTCTTTTCTATTCTTCTCCCTTTTTTCCTTTCTTCTACCTAAAGTGTTTGTTTTTCCTTTTTCCTTTTCTATTCTTCCTCTTCTTCTTTTTCTTATTCTTCCTGTGTTTCTTTCTTTCTTTCTCTCACTCACTGTGTGTGTTCACGAGAGAGAGAGAGAGAGAGAGAGAGAGACTTTATTCCTCTTCTCTGTCCCTTTCTACCCTATTATTTCCTCCGTTCTTCCTCCTTCATTCTCACTCTCTTTTACTCTCTTACTTCATAGACAACAGATACGTCTTCACTCCTCCTTTTCTTCATTCTCTCTATTCTCCTCTCCTCCATCTCTTCTTCTTCTTCTTTATTCTCCACTTCATTTCCATCTCTCCGTTCTCGTTTTATTTTTCTTTTCATTTACTATGTATTCTCTCTCATTTTCTACTCCTCTTTTTTTATTCTTCTCTTTTTTCCTCTTCTTTATTCTTCTCATTTTCCCTCCTTTTTTCTCTTCTTCTTTAATCTTCTCTTCTTCTCTCTTCTCTTTTTTGTTCTTCTTTATTCTCATCTTCATTCTCTTCTTCTCTCCTCTCTTTTGTCATCTCTTCTTCATTCTCTTTGTTAAACTGGTCTTATTTATTCTCTTCACCTTTTTTCTTCTCTTCCTTTTTTCTTCTTCTTTATTCTTCTCTTCATTTTTTTCTCGTCCTTCTCTACTTCTCTCTTCTCTTTTTTCTTCTCTTCTTCACTCTCTTTTCTATACGCCTCTTGTTTATTCTCCTCTTACTTATTCTCTTTTTTCCTCTTCTTCTCTATTCTTCTCTCCATTTTCTTCTCCTCCTTCTGTTCTCTCTTCTCTTTTTTCTTCTCTTCTATTTTCTCCCTCTGTGTGTATGTACTATGTGTATATGTGTGTGTATGTATGTGTATATTTATGTGTGTGTGTATGTATATGTGTGTGTGTGTGTGTATGTATATGTGTGTGTGTGTGTGTGTGTATATATGTGTGTGTGTGTGTGTGTATGTATGTGTATGTGTATATTTATGTGTGTGTGTGTGTGTGTATGTATATGTGTGTGTGTGTATGTATATGTGTATGTGTGTGTATGTATATGTGTGTGTGTGTATATATATGTGTGTGTGTGTATGTATATGTGTGTGTGTGTGTGTATGTATATGTGTATGTGTGTGTGTGTGTATGTATATGTGTGTGTGTATATATGTATATGTGTGTGTGTGTGTGTGTGTATGTATATGTGTGTGTGTGTGTATGTATATGTGTGTGTGTGTGTGTGTGTATGTGTGTGTGTATGTATATGTGTATGTGTGTGTGTATGTATATGTGTGTGTGTGTGTATGTATGTGTATATTTATGTGTGTGTGTGTGTGTGTATGTATGTGTATATTTATGTGTGTGTGTGTGTGTGTATGTATGTGTATATTTATGTGTGTGTGTGTGTATGTATATGTGTATGTGTGTGTGTATGTATATGTGTGTGTGTGTGTGTGTGTGTGTATGTATGTGTATATTTATGTGTGTGTGTGTATGTATATGTGTATGTGTGTGTATGTATATGTACGTGTGTGTGTGTGTATGTATGTGTGTGTGTGTGTGTGTGATTGCTCTCGAGGGTCCTGTGTTCTATTGTGCTGTTCTTTAATTAGCCACTTAACAAGCTGATGTGAACACGACCTCTGCTGTAAAGAGCTTAAGACCTGAATGAGACACGCCACAGCCTTTTGTTCAGCTATTACACTGCACACACACACACACACACACACACTTGTCTTCTCCGCCTCCTCATGGTGTTAAGTGGAGCTGTAGTAAGTGATGTGAGAAGTGTTACAGTTCCTCTGCTGCTCCACAAAGCGCTGCATTCTGATTGGTCAGAAGGTGCTGATGAGTTTTCCCTCACAGTAAATTCAGCTTCTTAAAGAGGTTTAAATCGCTCGTTCTTGTACGTTATCCCTTCTCCACGCTCCACGTGAACGTCTCTAACCTGTGTTGAGAAGTTCATTAACATGTAGGGAAGGAGTCTCCAGTGTCAGAGCTAAAAAAACCGGCAGAGCTGAAGCTCTAGCTTTTATTCTGTAGAACGGGACACGTCACTGTTCTCTCTCTCTCTCTCTCTCTCTTTCTTTCTTTCGAAGGAGAGATAAAAAGAGAGGCTGATGAGGGAACGTGAGGGAGACCAGGCGCTTGTTTACTTTTAAATGTAACCATAAAAGGATAAAAACTATCATGTCATTAATAAATTGTAATAATTGCTGTGGGACAAAAGGGGAAAAAACCTCTCTGCTTTTATTGGAAAATGATCAACTTCTCGTCAGTGTGTGTGTGTGTGTGTGTCACCTGTTAATCCGATGTGTGTAGTCCACACACACACACACACACACATCTGTACACACTCTCTGCACACACTGCTGCTTTACGGCGCCTGAAGGAGCAATTCAGTGCTCATAAGCATCAGAGCTACACCTCTCAGTGGAGTTTATCCACTTTATTTACTTATGCTGCTAAATTCTATAAACACACACACACACACACACACACACGTATACTGATGTGCAGCTGCTTAGAGCTGAGAAATACTGAGCCATTCCCTTCCTTTTGAGGCTCTGGTGGAAGTCGAGTGTTTAGAAGAACATCTGATTTGCCGAAGAACATCTCGTCAGTGTGTGTGTGTGTGTGTGTGTGTGTGTGTACATTATCTCCTCCTATAAGAGTCCTCTTTGCAGTTATCAGTCTACATACACCGACTCTCTCTCCGTCCAAATTAGCGAACGAGCCCCGAGCCGATCAGATACATTGATCAGAAATCCACTTCCTGCTTCTGTGAGCAATACTGAGATTTTTTTATTTGTTTATTTTTTCACTAAATTAAAATGGCGGAAGGAAGACGTGTGTGAAAGAGTGTGAGAGTGCGATAAAGGTCCAATTTAACAAATATATCAATAATGGTGTTTTCTCAGGGCTCCTAATGAACATGTGTGTGTGTGTGTGTGTGTGTGAGATTGTCATTAGCTTATACAGCTAGAAATATACATACATTTATTTCTCATTTGTAAAGCGGTAAACAGACTTGTAATTGCAGCTGATGTCCAGCAGAGGACACTCTCCTGTTTAATCTGTTATTTTCTAATAAAATACACATTAAATAAAGTGTGTAGTGTTGCCAAATACATCTTTTCTCATTTTTCTTTTCTTTTCCTTTTTTTCTTTTCTTTTTTCTTTTCTTTTCTTTTCTTTTCTTTTCTTTTCTTTTCTTTTCTTTCCTTTTCTTTTCTTTTTTATTTTTCTTTCTTTTCTTTTCTTTTCTTTTCTTTATTTTTTTCTTCTCTATAATTGTTCTTCTTCATTTTGCTCCTATTAAAAAAAAAATCTCAATAATAATCTTGTTAAATCTTGTTTTTTCTTCCTTTTTTTCCCAGGATTAATATATATATATATATATATACTGATGTTTTTTTCCAGTTTCATTCCCCCCTAATTCAGCTGATTACATTTTTATTTTTAAAAAATTGATAAATCAGTGCAGATGTTTGCAGCTGTCTCACATCCCCCCTGAAGATGTCTGTACCTTGGCCTGCATGTGACTCAGTTTCCTGTTTGACTCGACTCAGAGACTCGACTCAGGAGATCGACTCCCTGCTTGTGCATTACGTTCGTTTGTTCGAATCTTGCTCTCCGTCCATGCCTCAGGGTGTGTAGGATAATTACACACTGATATATGATGATGTTTCTGAAGGTAATCACACATTCCATATAAAGTACAGTGGTCAAAAATCCATCACATGTCTCTGGAAATGAAGTGAAAACCAGAAAACCAGCAGGAAACCCCTGAAGCCCAGAGAGAACACACACACACACAGATTTTCATGCACAAAAAACTGCACATAATGACCTTTATTCATGTCACTGTTTCATCAGCAACTTTATCATTCTCTATTTTGTCTATTTATTTATTCGGCTAATTCCACTTTATTTCATTTGCTAGTCTAAAATCTCTACAGATCTATTTCCACTCTATCTTTTATCTTTTTATTTATCTGTTTTATTTTATCCCATTTTTTTATTTTTATTTCATTCTATTTCATTTTATTCCATTACATTCTATATTATATTCAAAAATTTTTTTTAATTTATTTATTTATCATTTATTTATTTATTTATTTTACAAAACAGTCAGAAACAGCAGTCTCTCTGTCTGTCTGTCTCTCTGTCTGTCTGTCTCTCTCTCTCTCTCTCTCTCTCTCTCTCTCTCTCTCCCCCGATGATCAATCACACTCATTGCTTTTCGCTTAATGGCGTTTAGATGTCATTTTCACTATTGACAGCAGGTGGCAGGATCCATACATTGATCGTGTGGTCAGTCCGCTGGACGGAGGGGAGACGATCTCGAGCTGTGTGTGTGTGTGTGTGTGTGTGTTGGCGTATATCTCACCATCCCAGCTCCTTGATATCGGTTCAGACTCGATGATTCACACTGTGACTTTCAGAGTTAGTGTTAGAAACTTCACCTTGATGTCACTCTGTTCCTGCTGCTGTGAGGTGTGAGGTGTGTGTTCTGCTGCGTTCTACACACATGGAACATTAACACCACGAACGGTCAACAGGCAAGCGGAAACCCAGGATCTCCAAGCTGCCTCTGCTGGGCCCCTGAGCAAGGCCCTTAACCATCAACTGCTCAGTTATAGAAAATAAGATATATTTCAGCTGCTCTACATAAGGGTAATTGCCAAATATTATAAATAATCAAACAGTATTTGGCAATCTCTCTCTCTCTCTCTCTCTCTCTCTCTCTTTCGCCCCGGTACATGACATATAAGCATCGAAAAATCAAATCTTATTTCTTCTATAAATAATCCAAAAATCCAGGTTGAGAGAAACAGGAAGTGAAGCGAGGACAGGTTTATTCGTCCACTCTGTCTCTCTGCGTCTTCTCCTCAGTGATGTAGAGTCTGGAGACTCGGACCTTATTAAGCTGTGAGTAATTAGCGGGTCTGTGCTGTGTGTGTGTGTGTGTATGGAAGGGGGTGTTAGAGACTATGGTAAAGGAAGACACACTGTGCTGTTAAAGCGGAAAGACAAAAGACTCTGAGTAACATTTTTATTTTATAAAAAGTATTAAAAAAAAAGAAAAGTATCCCCAAAAAACATCACAATATATAACGAAGACTTTTTGGGAAACAAGCACTAATTAAAACTTTAACACTTTCACAACATCTTAACAATCTTTACCTATTTTTCCAATGAATGGAAATGACAGCTAGCTCCGCCCCCAGCCCCGCCCCCTCTCTCAGCACTTTGTTTTTGTCTGTCTTTCAACACTCCTGTCATGACTAAGACTCTTCCTTTAAAAAAACTATTAATGACTTTAATAAAGAGTCTATTTTATTCTTATTCTCTCTCTCTCTCTCTCTCTCTCTCTCTCCCTCTCTCTCTCTTTTTGTAATCCTGACACGCTGCACATCCAGCAAAATAAATCTACAGATTTGGTCTAATCTGCCTCTACTGCTTCCTCAACAAGACCGACTCTGACTCTGACTCAGTCGAGCAAGAGAATTCAAAGCGACAAGCAGGAAAATGTGCTGAAACTTTGACTGCATACTGATTTACAAGTGGGACTGGACAATGACAACTAGCTCCGCCCCTTTATTTCTATAAACACGGCTACTTTCTGGCTTTTTTGAACAGACTTGGCCGGGTTGAGTCTCATTCCCAGGTCCTTTTAATTTACTAATAATTTACTACTATTTACTACTTACTATTAGACTGTTTACTAGCCTGCTGGAGGTCCAGCAGCGGGATCCTGTGCCCTCATTGCCGTGGCCTGGGTTCGATTCCTGGGCAGGGCGCTAACCCAGCCACTGAAGAGTTAACTCTCAGTGCCACTCCCAAGCCTGGGTTAAATGGGAGGGTTGCATCAGGAAGGGCATCAGGCATAAAACATGTGGACCAGATGGACCCAGAACGACCGAAAGAAGAAGAAGAACACCAATTAGACTGTTTACTACTGTTGAGTTCATTCTGGCAGAAGCAGATATCTGATTATTTGTAGTGTGTGCTGTTATTATAAGCAGGTAGTTCAGAGGTTAAGGAACTGAAAAGGTTCTTCGATGGCTTGGTCACCTCCTGGTTCACTTCTCAGCCTTTTGGCTAAGTTCACATTGAGTTCTTTAGGATGGTCTTGAAAAAGCGACAGTTTGGATTTGTTTCTTGGCTCAAGTGATTAAGTCTCTGGGTTGTTGATCTGAATTTAAGGGTTAAAGCCCCAGCACTGCCAAACTAACACTGCTGGGCAAATGAGCAAGGCACGTAACCCTCTTTACTCCAGGGTGCTGTATCATAACTGCCCCTGCGCTCTGACCCCAATTTCCTCAGTTGCAATTTATACACTGACCAGACATAACATTATGACCACCTGCCTAATATTGTGTTGTTCCCCCTTTTGCTGCCAGAACAGCCCTGACTCGTCCTGCACTGTGTATTCTGACACCTTTCTATCAGAACCAGCATTAACTTCTTCAGCAATCTGATCAACAGTAGCTCATCTGTTGGATCGGATCACACGGGCCAGCCTTCTCTCCCCACGTCCATCAATGAGCCTTGACCGCCCATGACCCTGTCGTCGGTTCATCACTGTTCCTTCCTTGGACCACTTTTGGTAGATACTGACCACTGCAGACCGGGAACACCCCACAAGAGCTGCAGTTTTGGATGTGCTCTGATCCAGTGGTCTAGCCATCACAATTCATCAATTCTTCCATCCCTTCATCAAACTCGCTCAAATCCTTACGCTTGTCCATTTTTCCTGCTTCTAACATCAACTTTGAGGACAAAATGTTGACTTGCTGTCTAATATATCCCACCCACTAACAGGTGCCATGATGAGGAGATCATCAGTCTTATTCACTTCACCTGGCACTGGTTATAATGTTATGCCTGATCGGTGTATATATGCTCACTACAGAGGGTGTTCATGCAGTGCTGTATACTGTAGTGTTCAGAAGTCTGACACCTCAATGAAAATCATTCAAAACTGGAAATAAACTGAAAATATTATAATAATATAATAATAATAATTTGAGAATTCTAATTCCAACCCATATCTGGAACATGAAAAATGGTCAATTCTGCACTATTCCTAGGTTTGGTTCTAAACCTATGCAAACGTTTGATATCGAGCATGTTAACACTTCATGTCTAATCTCTTCTGTCGAAACACGAGATCAGACACGCTTGACGGATCGGATCTAAAATGGATCATCGGGTTTTATACCAGAGTGTGGAATCTTTGCTAATTCGGGTTCACGCTGCTGTTGATAAACACAGGAAAGGCTCTGAAATTTGGAAATTCCTGTAAATATATTTCTGGATTTTGAAATGAACGGAAATGTGTGTCGGAATTTATTGAAATATCTGGGAGGGTTTTTTTTTTTTTTACAATAAATAGAAAAATTAAAAAAAGAAAACAATTTTTATTGGTTTAAAACACGGCAAGAGACAAAATGTTTCCTTTCGGTTTCTGAGGTTAATGTTAGGGTTTCGATTTAGGTGTAGCAATAATTAATTAGTTAGTTAATTAGGTGTAGCATTAATTAATTCATTAGGAAGACAAGTGTGTGCGTGTGTGTGTGTGTGTGTGTTGCCCGTATTTGCTCTGAGAGGCCCTAACACACTGACACACTAAAATATTGAAAAGCTTTTGTTTTGTCTAGTTAAACATGCACTGATATGACAAAGACCGTGAACCAGTCCACACACACACACACACAAACACACACACACACACACAGAGGAATCCCAGCTTTCATTATTAATGACAACAGAACAGACACACAATAGGAAAAGACAGGAAGAAGAGGTTAAATCTATACATTACACCTCACACACTTTCTGTACAAATACAGATGAATAATGGATCCAGTCCCCAGTTTCGGATTGATTAGACATCAGATCGGAATAAAGAATAAACTGACAGGTTGTGGTGTGTCTGTTACACTCCAAATGGCTTCCTGTTCACTACAGAGCTGCGTCCCAAATGACACGACTGCACACACTACACACTTACACTATGCACTGTGTACTCCAGAGTCTGGTGTATGAGCCGTTTCTCGGTCTAGGGTAAATGATGCAAATCAAACACAGGTGAATTTTTTAAAATGATTTATTTATTATGATTCCAGCTTGTACATATGTTGTTGCTGAGAATATTATCTGTAATGAAAAAATTTGTATTAATTAAAAAAATCTATCTATCTATCTATCTATCTATCTATCTATCTATCTATCTATCTATCTATCTATCATTTATTTATCTAACATTTATTTATTTATTTATTTATTTATTTATTTA
>NC_080720.1:4805851-4815851 GCF_019097595.1 Hemibagrus wyckioides
AAAGACCATGTGAACACACACACCGTATGACACAAAGACCACGTGAACACACACACCGTACAACACAAAGACCACGTGAACACACACACCGTATGAAACAAAGACCACGTGAACACACACACTGTATGACACAAAGACCACGTGAACACACACACTGTATGACACAAAGACCACGTGAACACACACACCATACGAAACAAAGACCACATGAACACACACACCATACGAAACAAAGACCACATGAACACACACACCATATGACACAAAGACCACGTGAACACACACACCATATGACACAAAGACCACATGAACACACACACCATATGACACAAAGACCACCTGAACACACACACCGTACAACACAAAGACCACGTGAACACACATACCGTACAACACAAAGACCACGTGAACACACACCGTACGACACAAAGACCACGTGAATACACACACCGTATGACACAAAGACCACGTGAACACACACACCATATGACACAAAGACCACATGAACACACACACCATACGAAACAAAGACCACATGAACACACACACCATATGACACAAAGACCACGTGAACACACACACCATATGACACAAAGACCACGTGAACACACACACCATATGACACAAAGACCACATGAACACACACACCATATGACACAAAGACCACCTGAACACACACACCGTACAACACAAAGACCACGTGAACACACATACCGTACAACACAAAGACCACGTGAACACACACCGTACGACACAAAGACCACCTGAACACACACACCATATGACACAAAGACCACGTGAACACACATACCGTACAACACAAAGACCACGTGAACACACACCGTACGACACAAAGACCACGTGAATACACACACCGTACGACACAAAAACCACTCGCGACATGCTCACTTTTTACCGTGACAAAATATTAGGGACATTTGTCCAGGTGTGACATCATCACTGTTTACTGTGCTGTGATGTAATGGATAATAAACACACCTGTTTATGACTTACACTTGTTTAGCACTTCCTGTCTGAGCCATCCTCAGAGCTCCAGCTACAGGAAACTAATGGGCACTTCCTGAAAATAAGGAGCTGAAAGCTGAAGTGAGCGATATTTCGAAGGATTTCCTGTAATTGGTTCACTCTTGCTGTAGCTCCGCCCCCTTGTCATTATTCTTACCTAGTTCTACTATCATACCCACAAACAAACAAACAATGTTTTTTTTAATAGGTTTTCTTTCCTAGCTTCTTGTATTCTTCATTTATTTATTTATTTTACCTAGTTTCTTTCTTTCTTTCTTTCTTTCTTTCTTTCTTTCTTTCTTTCTTTCTTTCTAGTGTCCCTAGGTTACAAAAATAGGCTCCTTATTCCATAATTCATAATTCATCCTTAGTTGTTTTGAAATCTTCCATTTTCTTTTCCTCAACAGAAAGTTTCATACTTTTATGTGAGAGATCTCTGTTTTTTGTCTCTAATTGGTCGGCTCTTGTTCTAGCTCCGCCCTCTGGATGTTATCCTTACTTCACTGATCTCTTATATTCCATTTTATTCCATTTTTAATCTGCTTTCCTGCATCCCAGTTATTTTCCAGTATGTTTCCATGTTCATTCGTTTATTCATGTCCTTGTTCATTCGTTTATTCATGTCCTTGTTCATTCCTTTATTCATGTCCTTGTTCATTCGTTTATTCATGTCCTTGTTCATTCCTTTATTCACCTCCTTGAGTAACTTATGGTTAAAAAAGAAAGTCTTGAGGTTCAGGACGAAGTGATGACGTGGAAGAAAGAAGGGAGAGCGCGAGTTAAAGTCGACGCTGCTGATTGGTCAGCTGTTGTAACACTCATCATGACATCATCATGTGGAAATTCACATTTCCCAGCATTCCCTCACTTCACATGGAAATGTTTAGACTTCAGAAATGATCAGGATTTATGAACAAAAACCAAAAGGGTTCCAACGAGTTCATCTCAATAATATCAACTACTACACATCTTAATTTAAATGGAAAAGTGGGTTGAGGGAGGAAGAGGAGGATGAAGAGTGATATAAACAGTGAGAGAGAGAGAGATAGAGAGAGAGAAAGAGAGAGAGAGAGAGAGAGAGAGAGAGGGAGGAAACGAGTCTGCCGTCAACCTTAATGAATAAATGATGTGTTTGAAATTTCATCGTCATAGTAACCTGCCAGGACACTGGTGACTGGCTGAGCACAGATGCAGGTCACTGAGTCACACTGAAACTGTGTGTGTGTGTGTGTGTGTGTGTGTGTACATACACCAAATGGCCTTTCCAAAATATGCACATGTGCTCTGTGTTTGTGTGTGTGTGTGTTTGTGTGTGTGTAGGTGTGTGTGTAGGTGTGTGTGTGTGTGTAGGTGGCATTTTAGTTAACACAAGGGTCAATCTCTATGCAGGTCACTGACAGTGACATCATCAAACCACTCATCTCACACACACACACACACACACACACACACACACACATAAGCAACTCTCACTAAACTCTGCCCTCAATCTGAAACCTTTAACTAGAAACATTTTCTCTTATTCTGTGTGAAGAATTCATACACACACACACACACACACATTCAGTGTCCCTGTGTTTGGGGTATCTTTGTTCTTTGTTCCCTGGACTCCAGTCGCCATGGCTACCTTTCTCTCTGAACTTTCATCCTTCTGTAGCATGCTGTTGTAGGGAAATAATCAGTGAGGGTGTGGTGTAATGTGACCTCATGTACTGATGACTTACTCTAACTTACCCAAAGGCCATTATTTTTCTAATTCACATCCATCCTCTCAACAGCCTCTCTCTCTCTCTCTCTCTCTCTCTCTCTCTCTCGCTCTCCCCTCTCTCTTTTTAAAAAGAAAAAAAAAACGCAGCTTGTCATATTACAGAGAAAAGCACACAACTCGTCTGTCCTGAAAACTTCTGACTGCTACAAAGTGCTGAGACTGGAGACTCCTTCCACAAATAAACATCTTATTATAGAATTATTTTTCTTTTGCTATTTACTCATTTACTTCTTTCTTATTTTTATTATTCAATGGAGTGACTGATGGGATATATATATATATATATATATATGAAATAAAATTCAAAGACATTTTTTTAATGTGCAGTACATTTTATGGAATAATAAACTGTAATAAATAAATAAATAAATAAATAAAGAAAGAAAGAAAGAAAGAAAGAAAGAAAGAAAGAAAGCAAAAAAAAAAAAAAATGAAAATAAAATTTAAAGCTTTTTGGTTTGAACAACCCAATGGACATTATGATCCGAAGTCTTGACCACCCTGAAATTCTGTATTCTGGCTTTATAACATAAGGTTTAAGGTGTAACATTTGAGCAGTTTGTTATAGGTCAGTAACACTAACATACTGTATGTGTTACATAAGTTATTAAATTAAAAAACCATAATTCTGTGTGCTCTGTTTATAACAACAGGAAACCAATACACTGCAAAAAACAATCAGACCTCCATCCATCCGTACGTCCAGCTGTCCATCCATCCATCCACCCAGTCACCCACCCACCCACTCACACATTCACCCATCCATCTATCAGTTTATCCATTTATTAATTTATCTCTCCATCCGTCCATCCATCCATTTATCCGTTTATCCATCCATCCATCCATCCACCCATCCATCCACGCATCCATCCATCCACCCATCCATCCATCCATCCATCCACCCATCCATCCATCCATCCACCCATCCATCCATCCATCCATCCATCCATCCATCCATCCATCCATGCATCCATCCATTTATTTTCAGTTTAACAATTCAGAGATGTTAATCAGCCTATAGACCCTTTTTCTGTCAGTAAAAATTGTGACGGTTTTTGTGGGCGGAGCTTAGGTGGATGCAGAAAGATTTCCCTGACCACTTTACAAGCGGTTAGTTTGTTTTTAAACAATCCGAAATTATCTGACTATGTTAGGTCACTCACTGTCCAGGACCATGAACGTGATTTGGAAAAATTAACTTTAACGTATGGAATCAGATCGGCCAACCCGTACACGGCCAAACCATACAAGCCCTGGGCAAGAATCAAACCTCCAACCGTTACACCACCATACAACCAGAATTAAACATTATACACAATTTTTTAAAAACAGCATGTGAGTTGAGAGTGTGAGCAATGAAAACCAGAAAGCAGACCAATGAACACAACTAGCCATGTTTCTAAGAAAATAAGAAAATAAATCTATCAAAGGGCTGAAATAATTGAGATAAGGGGGCGGAGCTAGCTGTCATTGTCAAGTAACACTTGTAAACACGTGTGTGTGTGTGTGTGTGTGTGTGTGTGTGTGTGGTTGAGTAGAGCTGCTCCCCCTGTAGCCGGCTTTCTGACATGACAAGAAGATTGTAGTTTGATGAACTGAGTGACCTCACAGCTATCACCTCTCTCCAGTAGATAGAGACCAACACTCTAAAAGCATTTAAGATAAAATGGGGGATTACTCCTGGATAAGTCTTTTTTCCCAAAACAAGATACCAGACAGCACAGACATACAGTACATCAGTCCAGACGTAACACATACATCAGTGTAAATCATATACGATGACTGTAATACCAGGATTTGTGCATGAGTGTGTGTGTGTGTGTGTGTGTGTGTCCGTCTCCGTCCATGCTGGGTGAACTGTTCTCTATTGACTTACAAACGGCAGGCATGTGTCCAAACGCAGTGCACTATTTTTCTGTAATAATAGCTAGCAGCCATAGCGTTAAATTATTAATGGGGTCCATTCAATACAAACAGGTAGGCACGAGCAACTACACACACACACACACACACACGCACAGCTTTGGCTCGACCTGGGGTTTTGTTTCGTCTGAAGTGAGAGAAGTGACAGCCTGAGAAGACAGAAGTGGACAGAGGGAATGCTTCATCGCTCCTCCACTAACCTCTAACCCTAACCTTCATCACGCTTATAACTCCTCTACGACATCTCACATTATGGCTTACGTCATCCTGTCACCTTTTACATTTAAAATTCTTCTCCTGTTGGATTTGCTGAAAATTTTTAAAGTTAATTCATCATCTGATGATGTCATAACGGGAATAGCGGCAGCTGACCAATCAGAAGCTTAGGATTCAGGATGATACACAAGTTTAATCACAGCTTTTGGGTTTTGGATAAAACTCTCCAACAAATCATTATATGTAATTATGCTAAGAAATCTTTGTGAGTTGGTAATGATTACTTATAAGCATTTTATAAACACTTATAAAGCATTAATAACATGTGATAAGTAATTCCTCATATTATCAGTTCTCAATACTACTACTACTAATAACAGGTCATAACAGGTATAGCAGCAGCTGACCAATCAGAAGCCTCTGTTAAACTTGCAATCATTGATTTCACTTTGTTTTCAACTAGTTGCATGCACAATGAATTACAAATAATAATAATAATAATAATAATAATAACAGTAATTATTATAATAACAATAACAGTAATAATAATAATAATAATAATAATAATGTTAAAACAACAACAACAACAACAATAATAATAATAATAAACACAATCTCCCACTATTATAATCTCCTCTCTCTTTAATGTCCTCTTGGAGAAATCCCAAATCAGACAAAGAGGTCAAAGGTCACGGATTGTACCATTATCTGATCAATAGAGGGTGGAGGGGAAGTGGCAGTGCGACCCCTGCCCACCCTTCAGAGGGCTAAAAAAACCACCTACCCCCCTTCCCCCCATCCAATCAATTAGCTGCTAAGTAAAGGGATCTGTCCTCTGCAGCCGGACTGCACTGTAACGCAATCCGTCCTCTGCCCCTCTGCACAGAGAAATGGATCCTCCCAGAGTTACTGCACAGATAAAGAGCTAAATAAGGAGCACTTACATCACCATCAACTAGCCAAACACACACACACACACACACACATACTCACACATACACACAAACAGACTCAAGACAGCATGAGACAAAAAGTCGGCCACCAAATAGTGATCGAATTTGTAAAATTAGCTCAATCAGTACACTCTATACCACAGCGAGACTAAATACTCAAATCTGATTGGTCGGATGGTGTTGATTAATTTTCTGTAACTGCAGCATTGACTGTAGTTTCATCGATAAAAACATGCTCTAATACCTTACTATCTTCATCGTGTTGTTAGAGGAAATGAATGAACGTTAGTGTAGTAACAGGTGAAGAAAATAAAGTAAAGGCTTCATCATATCAGTACTCTATTGAAAATTCTATTCAAAAAATTCCCTAGAAGATCTAACACTCTACCGAACACACTATATACAGAATTCTGTTTATTTTCAAGTGTATTATTCTTAATAATATTTTAAAATATTATTTTATTAAAGAAGTAGGACGGAGGTCATTTGGAGGTCACGAATTATTTTCATGTGCGTATTATTTATTCTATTGTTAAAAAAAATAGCTTAAGGTGATGCAAATTATAGTAATATCAACAAAGTAATATCTGGGTCTTTTGTAGTCACTTTTTTCGTGTACAGTATCTGAGACTGTCTGTTTTTGTGTATTTGCTGTGTTTTATATATATATATATATATATATATATATATATATATATATATATATATATATATATACCATACGAGAGAGCACCATATATATATAAAGCACCATATATATGTCCATTCTACATGTCACCAGCAGCACTTATCAATATTTTTCACTTTCTAGCTAATTCTAGTTCGCTAACTCCTCCAGCTCTGCTAGTCTGTTTATTTGACCTGATACACCATCGCGAAGTCACAAACAACTTCTGGTGACATGAAGTGAACGTAACTCGACATGGCGTCGGCATCCTCTCTCGTTTCTCCATCGTTTACGAGTCGTGACAGTCAGACGTCTGGATTAGCACTTTAGCAGGTGACGCGAAAGAGGACAGAAATATTTTATAGTTCTGAGAGTCAACACAGGAATCTGGAAAGCTGTGAAGGAGGAAGTCTGAGGCCTGCGTCCTGCTTAATTCAACACCACCAGCTGCAAGACAATTCCCACCCGCTTCTGATAAAATCCACTCACAGACTTTTAGCAAAAACAAATCAGCCTTCAGCATGCCAAAGGAAACTTTATGACCTCGTCTGTGAGGCAGGCTTCCGTGAACGCTATTTTACTGAATACTTTTTTGATCACAGATTTTTGTTAATAATCAGTGCTAATCAATATAGTGGGGTTTTTTTTGCTAACACTTTCGATAGCGTATATCCACAAATCATAATGCTTTTGATTTTATGTGAGCTGATAATCATTTCTTCTAAGCATTGTAATGTATTATTATACTATAAAGTGATGAATAATAACGTCCTGCATGTAATTCGAACACGTGCAGTCGGAAAACCTGAAATATCAACCTTCATACTTGGGATTCTCCACTAACCTTCATCACGCTTATAACTCCTCTACGACATCTCACATTATGGCTTATGTCATTTTATGCCATATCCCGTCTCTCATGTCTGCAGTTACTCCGGACGAGTCGAGAACGGGATTCTAATTTGTCACCTTTAGTATTTAAAATTCTTCTCCTGTTGGATTTGCTGGAAAATTTGAATGTCAACTCATCATCTGATGATGTCATAATGGGAATAACGGGGCAGCTGACCAATCAGAAGCTTAGGATTCGGGATGATACACAAGTTTAATCACAACTTTTGTTTTTTTTTTGTAACACTTTGGATAAAACTCACCAATAAATCATCTTACGTAATTATGCTTAGAAATCTTTGTGAGTTGGTAATGATTACTTATAAGCATTTTATAAACACTTATAAAGCATTAATAACGTGTGATAAGTAATTCCTCATATTATCAGTATGCAATACTACTACTACTACTACTACTACTACTACTACTACTACTACTACTACTACTACTACTATTACTACTAATACCAGGTCATAACAGGTGTAGCAGCAGAATGTTAACTCATCATCTGATGATGTCATAACGGGTATAGCAGCAGCTGACCAATCAGAAGCTTCGAATTCTGGATGATACACAAGTTTAGACACAGCTTTTGGGGGTATTTTTGCTAACACTTTGGATAAAACTCACTAACAAACAAATCGTTAATAGGTCATGCTTATAAATGTTTGCAAGTTGGTAATAATTGCTTATATGCATTTTATAAACACTTATAAAGCATTAATAATGTTAGTAATAAAGTAATTCTATATAATTCTATATATTTGATATATTATTATTATTATTATTATTATTATTATTATTATTATTATTATTAATAATAATAATAATAATAATAATAATAATAATAATAATAATAATAATAATATTTTAATTATTATTAAAAAGCACCTGTAACATTTATGTGTATTTTCACAGTCTTTTATCTTTATAAAGCTAAAAGATTGATCTTTTTATCTTTCTTTTAGTGCATAAGATATTAAAAAATTTATTCTGACACAGATGAAGTGTCCATGAGCCTGTGAGTGTTTTCTTTTTTTCTTTTTTCCTGACCTTATTGGACAATCCCAGTCAAGCTCCATTCTGCAAGTCATCCATCCAGCACTTATCAATATTTTTCACTTTTGCCAATTCCACATATTTCCCTCAGACAATAACACGTGTAAGACTTAACACTGTCACCAATGACGTCTAACACCTGATATCGACAGGGTTAGTGACCCTCCCTCCTGCTCTGTACATCAATAAAGCCACACTTTACCTTTCTGCTACAGTAAAGATGCACATGCTAATCCTAGTGTGTGTGTGTGTGTGTGTGTGTGTGAGTGTGTGTGTTGATTTTGGACTCTGTGTCCCCTTGAGACTGATAATTGGTGTAATGGACAGAATTAGATTGGTTGTGATGTGTCTGTAGAGACCAAAGCACCTCATTTTAAACCCCTTCTCTTTGTTGACCTTTTGACCTGCGATAATAAAGTGACCGTAAATCAAAGGGCACAAAGTAAACCAACAAAACACGATCAACTGTCCTGTGCGTGTGTGTGTGTGTTTGTGTGTGTGTGTGTGTGTGTGTGTGTGCGAGAGGGATGACACTAACACGACATACTGTATGGATTATTCAACAGCGATTATATTGCTAACATGGGTTTCATTTAGGACGCTCCAAAATGTCATTTCACATTTGTTATTTTAGAAAATAATGAAATATTCATCATCACCATGTCTAATAGTCTGTCTGTAAATGTTTAGAGGATGAAAAAAGTTTATAAAAATGTTTAAAAATAAATAAAATAAAATAAAATAAAATAAAATAAAATAAAATAAAATAAAATGAATAAAAGTTTTAAAAAATGTTTAAAAATAAATAAAATAAAATAAAAATAAAATAAATTCAAATAAAATAAAATAAAATTAATAAACCTACTGTGATTGAAGTGTCTATCTCTGCTTCTTTCGGATTCGGCAGGATACGTTTTCCAGTACAGAATGTTCGCATGCAACTTATTTGCAGCAAAAGCTGATTCTTTGCTGCCGCTTTTTTAAAACAAATATCTCTCAGGATTGACAGAAAGGAATTAGCGGTTTCTATCAGACTGTAATGGTATCCTGCTTCATTTATGCTTCAATTACAGCTTACAGAACTTCATATGCTCTTTCTTCCAGGACTACATGCTACTGATACTTTCAGAACCACCTTCTCTAAAGCTCGTATCTTTTCGTATCTTCCGTAGCTTTTTGTGAGTTGATAATAATTATTTGCAAGCATTTTACCGTGTTATAATTCGTGTTACATTTCCTTGTAGTCTAACAAATAAATAATAATTGTCCTGCAATTATAATGCTTGTGGAGTCAGAAAACCTGAAACATCAACCTTCATACTTGGAAATCGAGCTCAAAAAGTCGATGCACTCGTGGGGAAACTCAGGATTCTGGATGATTCACAAGTTTAAACAAGTTTAAGACATTTGGGCTTTTTTTTTGCTAAAACTTCGAATAAAACTCACCAACAAATCATTCTCATGTCATGCTTTATAAAGTTGGTAATGACTGCTTAT